>NC_085047.1:21571257-21814482 GCF_963662255.1 Cinclus cinclus | reverse complement strand
CACACTTACCAGGACTCTGGTGAAGCTTATGTTGCTTACATAGTAAGAAAGAGATTGTAGGATTGAGTTCTTAATACATATGTCTGCTGATAATATGTAACTGCTGTGTTGATTGTCTTTCAGAAAAAGGCAGATGAGGAGCAGCAGGCGGTGTTTGCTGTATTCGATGAAAATAAGAGCTGGTACCTTGAGGATAACATCAAGGAGTACTGCAGCAACTCAGCCACTGTTAAAAGGGATGATCCCAAGTTCTATAACTCGAACATAATGCATAGTGAGTGGGATACTGAGATGAATGATAGGAAAGCTATACGTACCTGAGCACTCAGTGATTGCTTGCTCTCAGCCCCGTGATCAGGGAATCCTCCAGAGAGTGAACTTCTAACTGTGCCAGGTTGCGCTGGTCTAGGAAATATCATAGAATTAGAAAGGTTGGAAAAGACCGCCAAAATCAAGTCCAACCTCTGACCTAATACCAGCATACCCGCTAAAACATATTGCAGAGTGCTGTATTCACTTGTTTTTCGAACACTTCCGGAGAGGATGACTCTGCTGCTTCCTTTGAGAGTCTGTCACCATGGTTAAACACTCAGTGAAGAAATTTTTCCTATTAACAAATCTGACACTCTCCTAGTGCAACTTGAGGCCATTTTCCCTTGTTTTATTGCTAGCTGCCAGAGAGAAAAGGCCTACCCACACCTTGCCACTAGTAACTAGGCTGGCTCTGGACCCTGAAGCAAAGAGAAGGGTTAACTAAATTTTGATGCAGCACCCTGCTGCCTTAGAGATAATATTTTAAGAGATGGAAATTACCATGGTTTCAGCCCTGTGCCAGTCTCTTTCCAGTGGAAACATGAGTCCAGTGGACTGACATCAAACGGGAAGTTTTAAAATAAAAATACTGAAACCACTTTTACTTTGGTTTCCTTTTAGCAATAAACGGCTATGTGTCTGACAGCAGTGAAATCCTTGGATTTTGCCGAGATACTGTGGTTCAGTGGCACTTTTCCAGTGTTGGCACTCATGATGAGATTGTCTCTGTTCGCCTTGCTGGACACTCTTTTCTGTATCAAGGGAAATATGAGGATACATTGAGCCTTTTCCCAATGAGCGGGGAATCGGTCACAGTGGAAATGGACAATGGTGGTAAGTGGTGGAACTGTAGTTTTTGACAGCTCTTCTAAGACATTTTTTAATCTCCAGTCTATAAGGACTTACACTTAGCTAAATAGGAAATAAAACTCTTCCGATATATACAATGCTAGAAAATGTTCTATCATTCCTCAGTGCAAGTGATGTGCATGGAGTCTTGCTGGCTGCACAAACTTAGCATAACTGTATGCTGTACTGAGGCTCTTTTTGTTGGTCATCTTGTAATTTTTTTTTCATAATTAATGCTGGCATTTGTAATTATAATTTTAAGGCAATTCTTGGAAACAAATATCAACTCCATTGTATGATTTCCAGGTTTGCCGCATTCTTGTCTATCTTGAGCAGTCTAAAATGGGCTGAAACTGTCAAATTCTGCTGGATATTTCTGGGTAAAATGGCTACAACTGACCTTAGGCTTGTGGTCATTCAGCAGCAGTAAAGTCTGCCTGCCTGAACGGGGTATGTGGGATGCATCTCCATGTCTTATTAGAATTAACACCATGACTTGGAAGATGGGACATCAGAATCCATGTAGTCCACATTTAAGACATTACTTCCAAAAGGACAGGTTCTTTGTCACTGAAGTCTGTGCACTTTGAGTGATCATTCTAAAATTCCTCAAGGTATAAGTATCCTTATCCCATTAAAATATCTCTTTTTTCAAAAAAGATATATATGTTTTATGCATTGCACAGCATCAAGACCTTATAACTTAAAAATGTGTAAGTGGCTTGTATTGCTCAAGACTAGGGAATCATTAAAACTCTATCAGACTTTATGGAAACCTCCCGAGTAATAAAGTTGTATTTTTGCTTGATTTTGGTATGCAATTTATTCTTTCCATCTAGGGCTTGTTTTCTTTGATAAATTTGCTGTTGTTAGAAACCAGGAAAGCTGTGCAGGTTACTTCAGGCTGATCAATACAGGAAGAATTGTATGTAACCCTTTTAATTTAAAAATCCTCTGTAACTTTTTTCCCTGCCCCCGCTTTTCTCAGGCAGGTTTCAGCTACAAGGTTTGTAAGCACTGGCTTGTTGGGCCATGAGCTCTGTTGTGGTTTCATATTAACTTACAGGGACCTTCTTCAGCCAACATAAGAGACCGAGAGAGCAGCTCAGACTTTTTCCACAAGCTTTATTTCTCCCATGAAGGGGGTCCGGCAGCAATCCAAATACATGGGTTACTATATGTACTTTATAGAATTTGGGGGGGATCAAAAGTAAACCAATAAGGTACAAAATTGAAACACTTAGCGAATTACCTTTGTGTTCTTTTGTGTAAGACAACCAATTATAAAGAATCAATTCCAACCAATAATATTCTAAAAAGATGAGAGAAGGTCTACATTTTTCTAGCATTAGTCATTCTAATTAAGTAGTTTTTCTTATCTCAGAGAGAATACCAAGGGGGTCTCACAGGTATCTGCAGAATGATTCGTCTCCTCTACAGTCCTCTTTCTCAGGGTGTTAATTCTGCCTGTCATTTCATGGTTCCAAAAGCAAGGTATAACAAGCAAAGAACTTGATTTGATGTGGTTTAGGGAAACAGATTCTATTTTCTTGTCTGAAGATCCTAGTTTCCAATAAAGAATTTATGTTGTGTCTAGGTTTTGGAGGAATTATTAAAACCTGAAATTAATTTGAATTAATCTGAAATGCCTCAGATTGGCAGCTTAATAGCTTGCGTCAGATTTGAAATTCAAATTGCTTTATTCTTATTATACGTATTAAAGGTCTTCCATTATTCATTCAAAGCTTTTAAAATACTGTGTTTGTTAGATATTTGCCAACATTGCCTCAGAATGTATTTGCTCTGCTCAGAATGTTCTACCTATGTAGCAGTGCATGTGCCAGTAAGGACAGGATAAAATTGAAACTTTATCTTGAGAGGTCTCACTCTCAGATCTAGATCTAAACATAGGATCCTTTAATTTGTTTATTTCTTTTTCACATCCATCTCTTTAATGGGTTATTTTTGGATTCAAATTCTAATTACAGCTTAATCAATGGAGAAGAGTTCCATCTCCTAGATGTATTTGTATGTGCTCTTATTTGTCCACAATTAATAAGTATTTTTCATTGCAATGAGAGTTCATGAATATCCCAAGGAAAGATTAGCAGTCTGCTATAGCAGGTGCTATAGAAGCAGCCCAAACTATTTCTCTTGGCCACTTACATGATTGACAATGTCCACTCTCATAACACCTTTATTTCAATTGCAGGTACTTGGCTTTTGGCATCCTGGGGCACCCCGGGTATGAGTTATGGCATGAGGCTGAGATTCAGGGATGCTAAATGTGACTATGAGGAAGATGAAACATTTGATGTTGTGGATTTAACTCCCACCAAGACTGAAAGAAAGGCTGTTCCCACCTCAGCTGAGGAAGATTTGCAAGAAAATGAGGAAGACACAGAAGAATCAGACTATCAGGATTACCTGGCTTCTTTTTACTCCATTAGAGGCTCAAGAAAGGCAGCAGGTGATGAAGAAAAACAAAATCTTACAGCACTGGCCTGGGAGCAGTATGAAGACACTGATGCCATGAGTTCTGAGGTGGCAGCTGGCTCGGGTCTGACAGCTATAAATAGTAGTGGAATAACAAACAATTCTAAGTGCTTAGAAACTCATATCACTCCTCTTCCCCCAGTCAAGGATGAAACATTCCAGTCAAATTACACATCAATCACAGCAGAAGAGGATTTATTTTTAGCTACAACACCTGACAGAGAAGCTGACTTGGTATTTGAGAACAGAAGCCAAAGCAACTATGAAACAGCTCACAGTAACAAGTCTGTAGGTGAACTCTTGCTGAGCAATGGGGAAGGCCCAGTGAATGTTGCAGAAGAGCTTCCAGCTGGTGGAAAGGACAGTAAATCTTTTCCAGAAAAACATCAAGAGCAAAGCACAGGAAGAGGAAGTTATACCACTAACAAGAAAAGGAAAAGGCGAAGCTCACTAGCCATTAAGTTTTATTCTGTCCAAAAGATGAATGCCCTTCTAAATCATGTCCGAAATAAAAATGTCTCATTTTCTGACAAAACTGGTGCACCTCATCCTGTGCATCATACAGAGGACACATCCAGTGAAACCATGGTGGGAACTGGCCAACTGCCAAATGAATATGATGATGATCTGGAAGAGGAGGGAAAGAAGATGGAAAATGCCATGCACACAGTTAACTTGACACTGGATTTGGACCTCATAGTAGGAGATGGGTCTAATGCATCTAGCCTTTCTGAACCCAAGATATCCAAAGATAAACCAGGAGATGCTTTTTCATTAGAATATATGTTAGACAATACAAGCCCTAATTCCAGCCCTGCTGTAGTGAAGAACTTATTAGAAGCATCATTGCCTGGGGCTGGGAAATATTCATCTAAAATGACTAGTGAGGAATGGAATTTGGTGTCCGCAAAGATGAATCTGGGATTAGAGGCGAGTTTAGATAAATCTGCTGGTGGGAAGTTAAATTATCATGGCAGAAACGGTACAGCATCCATAAATAAGGAGGATATGAATGATTATCAAGGGTTCTCACACCTAATGGGAGGAAACCAGAAAGGGAGCCACATGCACCCAACTCAGAAAGGAAAGGAGGGAAACAATGATACCTTATCTGGAATCTTCAAGATCCGAAGGAGAAAGAAGGAAGATGCAAAAATTACCTACTTGCTGAGCCCAAGGAGTAGAAACCCCAAAAAGCCCAGCAGTTCCATGGCAGGGTTTGGCCGTGCGCTGTTTCCAGGTGGGACCAATCACACAGCAGTGCCATGTTGCACAGATGCCACCAAGGCAGCCAGAGAGGTCAGCCTGAGGGTGGATCTGAGCAAAGCCAGGCATGGAGAGTCGCTGAATGACACCCTCACCCCGCAGCGGTGTAGGCCATCCATCACAATCGGGCTTCCCCGAGCAGATGGAGACTATGAATATGTGATAGGAGAATCCTACAGTGATGAAAGCTTGGGTGGGGAATATGAGTACCATTATGTGAGCTTTGATGACCCCTACATGACAGACCCCAAGGTGAACATCAGCAGGCAGCGGAACCCTGATGACATTGCTGAGCACTACCTGCGCAGCAGAGGCAATGAGAGGAGATATTACATCGCAGCTAAAGAGGTCTGCTGGAACTATGCAGGATATAAGAAAAGGTTTGCCTAAATAATTTGCTTTCGTTTGGCACACCATCCTGAAATCTCCTTGCAGGATGTTGATTCACATGCTGATAAACTTAAAAGCAACTGTAATGTGCCATCTGATTTCCGACATTTCTGTGGCACAACCATAAGAATTTTCCACAGGAGACTCACACCCCTTAGAAATGTCAGAGTGAGATTACTATAATCAAGGACAACACAGCTAAGAACTTTTTTTTCTTAACCCCCTTTTGTAGCCTCACTAGAAACAGTCTTTAATATCATTTAGAAAACTCGCTGTAAGAGGTCAAGAGATTGGAATCTTGTAGCTTGTTTTGGTATACTTGAATTATCTGTTTTACTTTGTGCTTCAGTTCTTGGTACCTGTACACAGCACGGAGACCTCCTTGTGCAAAGTCTTTCCAGGAATTTAATGGACTAACTGAGGGAATCTAGAATGAGATGTGCTTATATGCAGATGAAATCAGTTTCTAGCACTAGCAGAAATTGGTTCTGGTGTCTCAGTTCTCTGTTGGAAAATGGGATAACATCACCTTCCAAGTTCACAAGGCAGCAGTATTGAAAAGTACGTGAAGGCTGCAAGATGTTTAACCACACTGGTGACTGCCTTATATTAGAAGTAAAAACAAGGCAGCATAAAGTATTATTGTTGCTCCTACTGTTAAGAGAGATCAGAAGGTGACTACATCACAAATGCTAATATTGAGGGATTTTCTTACATTTTGACAGGGAAAGTTGGCTACTATGCCACAGCAAAGAATATGTGAGAATACACTGAGAGAAACACTTTACTAAAAATTCACTCTCTTAATTGATACAAGTTAGGATCAGTGCTCACCCAACAAGGCCTAGAATTCCTTGTCACTTTTCATCAAAAAGCTGAACCAAAACTTTCACAACTTTGGATTTTTATCAAAAGCAGCCAAAACAGGAGTGAGGAAATTTTCATTATGCAAAATGAATCTCCAAACATAGATTATTTCTCAAAATGAATTTCCATTAAATTTGATAGAAATAAAAATAAAACTTTTTCAGTATTCTCCGGGTTTACTCCTGCCTCATCTCAGTCCACATAAAGGGCACTTGCAAAAATAGCAGAAACAAGACAATATCTTTGGGCACTTAGAAAATCAAGAATTATTTTATGCTTAGACCTCTATATAGGTCTCTCTAGAAGCATTCATCCTCAGCTGGTGTGAGCTGCATAGTTCCAGTGAATTTAACAGAGCCATGGCATATTCTGTCTCAGTGTGTTGAGAAGCTAAAAGCCAACCTTTCTCCTATGTGACTTACATTAAATTTCTGGGTTTTGCAGAATTCATAATGAAGCAAGATTTGTAGGGAATTATATAGCATTTCAGTGCTTCTATTTAAGATCTGAACAGTTTTAATATCTAAAAGCTTATTTTACCACACCAGCTCTGGCATGCAAAATGCAGATGTTATCAGATGTAAAGATCAGTGAGACAGTAGGATGTAGATAATAGGCTCGCTACACTCAGACAAACTCCAGATTGTTAAGGCTAAAAAAAAAAAAGGAAAATAGAGCTGGGTTTTGAGAGGCTTGTTGGAGTTTTTCCATGGTAGTTGACCAAATGGTTGGAGAATCTCTTATACAACTGTAGAACTAGAATTTCTTAAACGTTGCAAGCCATGATTTTCAGGATCATCTGACACTCATTTCATGGATTCACAGAAGGTTGGAAAACACTTATAAGACCATTGAGTCCAGCCTTTAACCCAGCCCTGCCAGGTTCACCACTAAATCATGTCACTCAGAACCACATCTGTGTATCTTCTAAACATTTCCAGGGACCAAGACTCCACCACTTCCCTGGGCAACCCTTTTGGTAAAGAAATGTTTCCTAATATCCAATCTAAA
Source organism: Cinclus cinclus (assembly GCF_963662255.1). Classification (NCBI taxonomy): domain Eukaryota; kingdom Metazoa; phylum Chordata; class Aves; order Passeriformes; family Cinclidae; genus Cinclus; species Cinclus cinclus. The sequence continues at coordinate 21,807,291 of NC_085047.1, read as the reverse complement.
CCTTACCTGACACAGTTTTATGCCATTTGAGTGTTTATAATCACAGAATTCTAAAATGTTTCTGCTGTATGAGTTCTTTGGTTTCATCAAAGCTATTATTTCTGATTCACTGTGTAGGATTTTAATTGGGGTTTTCCTTTCAGTACAATGAGGAATGACAAAACTTGTAAAGATGACAGCAGACGTAAGGTGATTTTCCAGAGCTATACAGACAGTACCTTTTCGACTCTTCAGGATGAAGATGAATATACAGAACATCTTGGCATCCTGGGACCAGTTATTCGGGCTGAAGTGGACGATGTTATCCTAGTATGTCAATGTTATGATTGTGTGTCCAGGATAAGATTCTTACAGTGATCTTGAAGTGGGGCAGAATGGATCTAAAAATACCACAAATTTTTAAAAGCCGATGAAGGGGAAACAGTTTTCAAAGCTAGAAATTGCACTGCGGACGTGTAAGCACTGTGATGTGTTTCTTTGAAGCACATCTTTTTTCTCTCCTGTCCACAGCAAATTAAATTCTGTCTTTCTTTCTTATGTTTTTCAACATTAAATACTGGCTCATTGGTCTACTGTAAAATAATATTTAGGTTCGATGTTAATGAAAAATGAGTTTTCTAAACTCAAAAATTATTACGTATGTGTTCAAGATTAATATAAACTTTTTGAGAAAAGTTATCATTTCCTCTAAGGATTTTTGCTATGTAAATGTACAGAATTTTATTAGATCAACAAGAATGAAGAGGAACTGTATACCTGGTGATACTGTGGTATATTTGCATTAGGAAACTCACTGCTGTAAAATTTCCCTTCTCTCATCCTTCTTCATCCAGTCTTACACAGGGATGGACTCAGGGAGAATTGATCTCAGTGATTTCTGCTTATTTCAGTAGGAGTGATGTGCAGCATGAACACACCAAGCTATGTTTAAATAATGAGAAAGAGAAGAAAAAGATTTTGTAGTTTGGGAGCATTATTCTCTAAGGAGAGGTAAATATGTAGTCCCACTATCCTGGTGTTTCTCTGGGACAAGTGGTAAGCACTGATTTCAGCAAGAATGATACATACAGAGGTCTAGAGTTGCTATATTATGACTGCAGCAAAGCATAAGAGGTAGAAACTCCCCATTTCCCTGCTGGCAGTAACCAAGCAGCTCCACGTATGAGGGGCAACAGTAAACATCCTGGGGACCTTGACTTGGTGGAAGACAGGGAGCTAGACTCGTGCTTTCTGATTATTTTTTTTTAACTACCTGCATCAAAGGTGGAGATTCTGCATGGATATGTCAGAAGCTCTCTCTGCTGGCTTTTCCATGTACAATGCAGCCTGTAATCTTTATTCAGATCTTGACCCTTGTTTGAGGTCATGGGAATGTAGTGTGTGGGGACTTGGTTTAGGCTTGAGTTTGCTGAACAGAATCTATTTTGGTTTTTTTAGGTTCATTTTAAGAATCTGGCATCCAGACCATATTCCCTCCATGCCCATGGAGTCCTTTATGAAAAGTCCTCTGAGGGAAGCATTTATGATGATGAATCTACTGCTTGGTTTAAGGAAGATGATGAAGTTCAGCCAAATAACAGCTACATATATGTATGGTATGCAAACAGACGATCAGGCCCAGTGCAGTCAGGAGCAGCTTGTCGGTCCTGGATCTACTACTCTGATTTAAACCTGGTAAGGGGATGAAAATAGAAGTGGTGGTGTTGCTAGGGTTCACAGAAATCACAGAAACATTTGTGTTGGAAGGCATCACTAGAGATCATCCAGTCCACCACTGCAACTCAAGCAGGGTCAGATGGAGTAGTTTTTCAGGACCAACGTTCAGATGGGTTTTGAATATCTCTGAATGATGCATGGCTGTAGAAGTGCAAGCTGCAGAATTTTGATAGCTGTCCTTTCATTTGAACTTGATATTCCCACCTGACATTTAATCTCTTGCACTCAGTTAATAAAACAGGACTTAAGGTGTGGAAGAATTTTAATTGGGCAGCTCTGGAAGACTGAGCAGAGGAAAGATAGAGGGGAGCAGCAATTCTGGGATCTGCTTTAGATTTTTGGCAGCTGATGCATTCCTGTAGAATGCTATGGGGGTTTTTTTGCATCTTTTGGGAAATTCACTTTTACCTCTTAGGTTTATTACCTTCTAGGAGAAAGATATTCAGTCTGGTTTGATTGGGCCAATACTGATCTGTGAAAAAGGAGCCTTCAGCAAATCAAACAGCAGCAGGACATATACCCGAGACTTTTTCTTGCTTTTTATGGTCTTCGATGAAGAGAAAAGCTGGTACTTCGACAAACATTCTGGAAGGCCTTGTAATGAGAAAACACAAGAAATGCAGCAGTGCCACAAATTCTATGGTACTTATTTCATTTTGCCAAATATGCAGTTTATTGGGATAGAGGGAAAGATGTCAGGGGAAGTATCTCAGATCACAGTCCTTTTAAACATGCATAAATCCCATACTTGAGTTATATGAATTTTTTTATTGTTATCCATTGTACCCATAATAGTCATGGGTTTACATGTAAAAATTAGCAATCATGGGAAATTGGCTTTTAGAATGAAGAAATTACGTATTAGACTGAAACTTTCAACGGAAAACTTCTTTTGCATTCGCATACTTATTGCCCCCCATATTAAAAGAAAAAAAAGAAACAAAAAAGTTTTATTTGCAGTAAAAAGCTAGTATGCTGACAACTTCTTGCAAGAAATTTAAAAATATTTTAATAATTTGACAAATCAGGTCAAAAAGTTCTATTGAGGAATTTGAAGCAGCTGTAGAGCAACCCTTCATATACCTCTCTCTGGATACAGAGGTATATATGTGACTGTGGAAATAGGAGCTGCAGAAAGGGTTTTGGACAGCTGTCCTTTCCTTTGGACTTATATTCCCATATTACATTTAAATCTTTATGTTCTCCTGCCTGCCATGTGTTGCTAGCAAGCTGTGCTCAAATCTTCTGGTGAGGTCCCTGGATTTTCTGAATTGATGTACATAGACCATAAAGTGTGTTGCACTTTAAATTGGAAAAAATAGTGTTTCTTGTGAGTTCATTACTTCATTAAATGTTTTGCTAATTTCAATAATTACTTTATAGCACTTTCAGACCAATTATGTGAGCAGTTTTCCTGATTAATGATCTTTTTTTTCAGCCATTAATGGGATTACCTACAATTTGCAAGGCTTAAGGATGTATGAAGGTGAAACAGTCCGATGGCACTTGCTGAATATGGGTGGGCCAAAAGACATTCATGTTGTTCATTTTCATGGACAGACTTTCATAGAACAAGGAGAGCCAGAGCATCAGCTTGGAACATACACTCTCCTCCCAGGTAAGTATCAGAGCAGAGTACTTTCTAAGGGGTGGGTGACCTCTGCAGTCTGTCATCATCATACCAGTTTAAAGGTCTCCATATGGTGAGAGTTTGGCCGTTTTAATGTCCGAGTAAGTGATACGGAACAGAAAGAGCAACCGTGAGGCCTAGGAGAATTCTTATTCTCTATCCAGGGAGAAATAGGCTATAAGTATTCATTAGACTACAGGATGAATTCCTTTGCCCCATCACTGTCAGCAATACCAGCCTGTATTGCCAGCTACAAGAGCTCAAGGAAAAAAAAGACAACAAGGCGATAAAAAGAGTGGGACAGGCTTAGAATATTAGGAGTTTTAGTGAACATTAGGGGTAATTTATTAACTGTTTTATTTCATTATTTTTAAGGTAGTGCTTTTCATTGTGCAATCTATGTATTTTTGTTTAAATAGGAACCAGAATTAGCTGGAAGTACCTGAAGAATTGTCTGCAGTAACTAGGAATATAAGCAAGGCAATGTGAACATGTCCTGTCCTTTCTAAAAAGTGCAGCAAGCAACTGAAACCACATCTGCTTCCTGCTTAATCCTTGGTGCTCCTGGGGCATGTAGAAAGTGAGGGAAGGGCCCATATTTCTAATTTTCCCACTTCTATTTCTGGCTTCTTTACATCCATTTCATTACTGGTACAACACACTGGCACAGCAGGAGTAAAATCATAAACAGCACCACAGTATTAACATCCCTGCGTTATGTAATAAACACAGTTCACGACACTGTTCAGCACTTGAGTTAACGAGCAGATATCTGTTGTTACATATAGGCAGCCAAGGTTTTACACTTTGCACCATCAGAAAAGGTTGAGTTATAGCTGCTTGATTCCAATCTCAGTCTCCAGCTAGAACTATCTTGCTAAGGGTCACTGAGATGGTGGGAGTCACTGTTCTCACTGCAATGGGTATTTAAGTTTTCTGGATTAGGTCATAAGAAGGTCTTTGGTTTAAAATTCAGCCTCACTGACATCAGCCTTGTAATGACAATGTTTCTGATACATTTAATTTCCTGTTTTCAAGGCTCATTTAGAACAATTGAAATGAAACCACAGAGACCTGGCTGGTGGCTTTTAGACACTGAAGTGGGGGAATACCAGCAAGCAGGAATGCAGACATCCTATTTGGTTATAGAGAAAGGTATGAACTACAGTGATTTTTGGCTGGGAAAGTCAAGCTATGAAGTCTTCTCTATCCTTTTAGGATCACTGAAAATAAATTTGGGAGATTGTTCTGAAAAAAAAAAAAAAACAAAACTGACATAGGAAATTATTTGGAAGGACATGGTAGAGTGGTTACTATAAATTTGTTGTGGAAGAAAAAAAATTAGCTTCCAGCAATGCTAGCTTTGAATTATTTAGCACACTACCTTTATTCCTTTAGCATGCTAGCTTTGAATTTGAGGCTTCCCTACAGTGAACAGTGGGTTAATCTGTTGAGAGAAATTGCAGAGAATCATTTAGATTTCTCTGGGAAGAGAGTGCTCTTATAGAATTATTAGGAATTTTTTCTGAGTGATGTTGTTTTAGATTTCATGAGAATATATATTGCAATAGCCCTAATTTTCTTTAACAACAAATTTACTATGCCCCCTTCAGAGTGCAGGATTCCAATGGGCCTGGCAAGTGGAGTTATTCTCGATTCACAGATTGATGCTTCACATCACATAGGTGAGTTTATCCTTGAAAAGTTTCATGCATGCTCCTGAACACCCCAAGCAAAGTGTTGCAGTTCTGTCTTCTTTTGGCATCTCCGATGTCTTTCAAGATCAGTTCAACAGTGAATCAGCTGTCAGACTAAAAGTCTCTCCAGTGCTGCAAGCAGAGACTGTTAGGGCAGCCATTGTCATTGTATCTTAAGTGTCACAGGTCTGCTATCAGTATGACGAGCTTGGGAGTCAGGGAGTGCTCTATCTGTGGCCTGCTGGATGATCAGGAAGAAATCCAGCTTTCTTTTTGTCCTTGGATTCCCTGCTTGAAAATGAAGACCAAGCACTCAAAAAGCTTTTGGGATTTGCATGTGATGATGGTATGAGATGTGAAAGGACAAAATATATCTGTTATGAAAGACTTGGGAACCCTGGCATGCAGAGCAATTGCAGAGTCAAGTTAATTTGTCACTTTTCTCTGTGGTAGAAAAGTGGGATCATTACATAGAGAATTTTCTTCGAATTTTACATAGTGTCAAATCAAGGTGTATAGGTTACACACACATGCAGGAATGTCCATCCTTTCCCTTGAAATAAAAATAAATTAATTACTTTGTAAAACTTATTTTCTTAATAAAAAATAAATTAATTACTTTGTAAAACTTAATTTTCTGTGGATTTGATTTTCCTTCTTCATTTCCTCATAGAGTGTTATAGAGGCTTGAAAGCTGTTTTGTAATATATAGTCTATACCAGTTTTTAACTTGGAAGACTTGTCATGCAGAGGGGAGCTCTCTTCCGTGAATGTAGAGTACATTTTGTCTGATCCTGCTGGGGGACAAAACTTGTTCAGCAAACTCTAGGCTCTGTTCCAAGTTAGCAGACATGAAATACTGTTGTTTTTGTTGTTTTGTGAACTCTAAACTTTTTCAGGGTACAGATGACTTTCAGTTGCTGACCATGCCCATAATTTCCTTGATTATAGTTTTAGAGTCTCTTGTTTGTACTTGTTTTTTTTTTGTTTTTTTTATTGTATCCTTTGGGTTGGGGGTGGGAAATGGAGCACTCAAAGCTAATTACAGCCCCAGTTTATGTCTTTTCAATGCCTCTTAGAATTCTTGCTTTATTTATATTTTCTCTGTAGACTATTGGGAACCTAAGTTAGCCCGATTAAATAATTATGGAACATATAATGCTTGGAGTACTACAGTGGAGGAAGAACTCCCTTGGATCCAGGTAAGGTACAACACCATTAAGTTATTTTCCTATAGCTTATTTTAGAAGGTCAAGCTGCTCTTGTCACTGAGAACACTGCAGGGGGAAACTGAAAAGATGTGGCAAGATTGGTGATGCCATTGTTTCTTCCCTAGGGTAACCCAATCTCTGCTGCTGTTGAGGGTCATTGACTGGACAGTGGCCTTCACAATTTAGATTTTTTTAGGCAAATGTAGTTTTCCTTTGTCTGCCTAACAGTACATATTTGTATGTATGTGTTTGTTGAGTAATCATTTGAAATGTAATATCCTCAATCCTTGCTTCAGATCGTTTTTCGCTTGGTTTGTATGCTCCTGTCCCTCTTGACAAAGCTCAGTTGTCTTCACAGGGAAGCTAAGCTTATAATGATGACTTAAAGCACTATATCATTCAGTCACCTCACTTCTCTGTTTTATTTCCGTCACAGTGACTTTTGTGCTACATAGCTAGTTTCAACCAAATTTGGGGAGAATATTTGATTTCTTTTAAATCTCATTAAAATTGGTTGGAAGACAAGAAAGACTCAAGTTCAGCAGGTGTTTTGATGTTTGGCTTGCTAGCATTTGACATCCTAGCAAGTTAGTGAAAGTGAAGTAGGGGGAGAGGGTTGGGAGATCTGATGTGGAACTGGAAATACCATTGGGAAGAGAAATAATTTAACAGGGGGCTGTGGTAGTGAAAAGTTGAGGTTGCTGCAGGGAAGCATACAGAGGTGTGGAGGGCATGTCCCAAAGAATGAGTTTCACTGCTCCTAGGCACACCTTCCAGACTTGTTTTTGCTAAGTGCTTAGATGTGATATCAGCTGGAATGGTGGCTTTTCAGCTCTTCAGAATGTCATATGCCTTTCTGCAGCCTAGGTATCCAAAATTAGAGGTGGCTTCTAAAAGTGTGAGCCTTTAATTTCTCTGTGCTCCTTTGACCTATCTGTAAAATGGTGTGGAGGGAGTTGTGCCTACCACAAACACACAGGAACTTTTGAAGTGCCTGAAGTGCTGAACTCTGTAAAATGGCCTGTGAAATTAAATGCACATGCAAATACTTGAATGAAATAAGAGAACATTAATTTGGACTCTAGTATCTATTATTCCTTTAGAGAATGTTAGTGTTGTGCATGTTAAAATGCAGGGCTCAAAGCTGCTGTATAAATGCCAAAGAATTAGATGGGTTTTGCTGTGAGTTATTGACTTTATAAACACTCTTTGCTGTTTGTAGGTGGACTTTCGAAGACAAGTTTTGCTCACTGGGATACAAACACAGGGAGCCAAGCAGGTGTTTAAGTCCTTGTACATCCAGAAGTATTTTCTTGTTTACAGCAAAGACAAACGGACATGGAACACCTTCAAAGGAGACAACTCGCCAACAGGAAAGGTCTGTCTGTGCCATGGGGGTTGCAACAACCTAGAGTGAGTCTTGTTTAATGTTAAGAGAGTGGAAAAAAATTATGGCCTTTAGAGCCTTAATAGGTACAGCTTGAAGCCCCAAAGGACATTTACCAAACTAATGAAATTTAGACTAGTAGACAAATTGTATGGTGAGGAGCTAACTGGGCTGGGGTTTGGATTGGCCTTGTCACCTTGACTGTGTGGAGTCTGGCTTTCTCACAGGCATCTCTCCCTACTATTTCCTATGCCCATAGCAGCTTTTTTTGAAGGAAGGAGGAAGCTGAACTAAAAATCAGATGCTTACCTCATTTGGGATTAGATTCTTCTTCTCATCCCTTCTTTTGATCTTCCCAGTAGTTGAATGCTGAACTGTCTGATTTGCCTGCAGAAGGCCTGTGTGGTGAGTGTGGTTGTACACTGAAAGAGGTTCATCATATGCCCAGCTCCTCTAGCCCTACCTATTACAGCTCCCTTCAATTTACACTGAGGTTTCTGTGGTACAACTCCCAAATTGAAAGCCTGTTCTTTTACCTCTCCTTTTGCCTCTTTGCTCATGTATTCTTAGAGAGTTACATAAAAAAATGTTGCTTATTTAAGCTGACCTTCAAACACTTCCAAATATGCTAATATGGGACCACGAGATATTTCAGGTGGCCCTGCAGCAAGGGTGTGCTATCACTGTGGATGGGGCTAAGGGCCTATAGTATAAAAGGCTACATTTGTAACAGAGAAGGCTTTCAGCATCCAAGCTTGTGTTTGCATTAAATAAAGTATTTGTGGTTTTTTCTTTTTTTTTCTTTAAACAGATTTTCGAAGGTAATTCCAATGCCTATGACATAAAAGAGAACATCATTGATCCCCCTATTATTGCTAGGTACATCAGACTCTATCCCACTGAGGCCTACAACAGGCCTACTCTTCGCATGGAGCTTCTGGGCTGTGAAGTAGATGGTAAGAATTGGTCAAGTGCTGGTGGTTCCATTGTGACATTTTTTTTTATCTAATACTTTAAATGAAGCTAAAACTATGGGTCTTCTCCATTGTTGCTTTCACTGTGGCTGCTTGGGTGTACTGGAGAAAACAGAGTGCTTCTTTCAACAGGTTGCTCTTTACCACTTGGAATGGAAAGTGGCGAGATCAAGAATACCCAGATAACAGCCTCATCTACTAAGACTTCCTGGTTTAACACATGGGATGCTTCACTTGCCCGTCTCAATCAGAATGGAAAGATGAATGCCTGGCGAGCCAAGGTAACAAAACAAAAGCATGGAATGTAGCAGGGACAGCTGGTTAATAAATTCATGCTTCCTGCATGCTCTGTCCAGTGCTGAGTGTGATAGGGTCACTTCATAACCATCCTTTGGGAAGAGCACCACTCAACTCTTCAGCAGAAAACTTGTTGAGCTTCTGGCAGTTGCAGTCACATACTTTGAGAGCTGGTTGGTCTCCTCTGGGCCACAGTTTGCAGAACTTCCCTGTGGGAAGTTCTGTTTCATTTCAAGAGATGAGTGCAACTTGAATATTTGTCTCAAAGAGGTTAAAGAAACCCATTCTGGGTTGGCTTATAGACAGTGCAGCCCAATGGATCTGGAGGTGGGTGACCTTCAACAAGGCATGTGAGCTTCTGCATGTTTGAAATGAAGCTGCACTTCTTCACAAAGCACCTTGAGATTTGCTGAAAGCTGCTCTCTTGTATAAGCATTTGGCATTAGTGTTATGTTTTAATACTGGAGGTAAATCTGTTATATTTCATTATGTATTGGAAATTAAAATGTAAATCTTAAAACTCAAAATACACTACTTGCAGTGATGAAGTTAATTATATAGGTCACTAAAAATGCTTGTGACTTGCTTCAGCTTTACTCTTCTGGACTTCTTTGGTGCAGTTTTCATGAATTTTGATAGTTTTAACTACCTGTAAACAAGATTTTTTACTTAAGCGAATACAGGCATAGACACATTTGCTAATACACAAACTTTTATATCAACTGTAGTTGAACAACAACCAACAGTGGCTGCAAATTGATCTCCTCACAGTTAAGAAGATCACTGCTATTGCTACACAGGGGGTCACGTCCATGTCAGCTGAAAATTTTGTGAAAACCTATGTTCTTCTGTACAGCAATGAAGGCTCCAAGTGGAAATCCTACACAGAGGGTTCAAGCTCAGTGCCAAAGGTATCACTGTCAGCCCAAGCAATTGAATTGTTGCTTGGTTTTAGGTGCTGGACACAGTCAAGGCTCAAAGGCAGAATGCCCAGCCAAACTGATATTCTCACTGGGCTGTAAAGTGCTAGGGAGCTGGGGTTACTGCAGATAACGTCATCTGATCTTAGTGATCATAATTAATAAAATGAGCAAATGCTGTATCTCCAGAGCATGCAGCCAACATTGTGACAAAAAGATCTGACACTGTTTTTAAAGGAGGACATTTAGTTTGAATGCACAAGGACATTTAATTTGAGTGAACAGTGGATTCCCCAGGGCCTCTTTTAGATTTTTTTATTTCTGCCCTGATTTTTTAAGTGAAATTAATGTTAGTGAGCAGTATTGCTATAGCAGAGCTGGGGAACTTCAGGTACCCACAGAGCAGACACAGTACTTTGTGTTTTTTCCTGTATTACCTGACACCAACCTAACCCACAAGGACTATTAGCAGTGGTAAAACAAGGGAAGTTTGAGGGTTTGGTCCATTCGAAATTAGAATGGCAAATTTTCTGGTGTGGATAGAAACAGAGGTTACTTAATCCATTCAGACTCAGCTATTGCTGGCCCAAACTACTTTTAACCCAGTACATTAGGAAGAAACTTGTTGTGGTCTTGTTTAGAACCAGAGATGACCCATCTACTCTGGGTGTGACTAATGCAACAGTTTGGAACTGTTGTAAAGAGAAAATGCATGTTTTTTTTCAAGTGCCACCTTTTAACTAATTGTGTTTGTGTATTTGCAGGTTTTCTTGGGTAATGCAAACAGCAATGGGCACGTCAAGAATTTTTTTAACCCACCTATCCTGTCCAGGTTTATCCGCATTGTTCCAAAAACATGGTACCGTGGGATTGCCCTTCGGGTAGAACTCTATGGCTGTGAATTTGGTGTGGGTCTGGCTGTGAAAAAGACTGATGAGTCTGGGAGCTTTTAACCTGCCAGCAGTCATCATGCAGAACAACATGTTTGTTAGGAAACCCTAAAAACAGTTTTTGCTTAGTAGTTTGGATGTGTGCTTCATCAGAGAAACATAATGTTTTACCAGCAGGGTTGAGAGATTTCTCTGGCTGTGAATATATCTACAAATACACACTTTAGAAAACAGCTTTGGAGCTCTAGGAAGAAACAGTAGTCCCTTTTGGTTAGTATTATCACTTCTTCATTATAACCAGTATTCTAGCTTACTTTTTACTTAATTTTAAGTCCTAAATCCCTAGGATTGCAGACTGTGGCCTTGATCCTGAGCCCTGATTATCTCCATTTTTTAATGCTTTTGCAGCAAGATGAGGAATAGAAAGCTATAGTAGGTGGATGTTCTCCATACATAAGGCTGAGAGGGGAAACCAGTGCTGATCTGGAGCTGTGGTGCAGCATTCCAGCAGTGCCTTGGTGGGAAATGATTGTAGGGGTGGCCTCTCCTCCACATGTCTTTCACCTACACTGTGGTAGAGGCAGGACATGTCTCAACATTGAGATATGTGCAACCCCTTCTCAGAGAATGTGTGTTGGCATTTTTGGTTTGGTTCTTGCATACCCAGAACACCTGAATGATGTGGATTTTACATAATTAAGGGAAAAGGGGGTCAGCAGTGCCTTTCCATCCCAGAAATTAGAAAGGAAGTGACTTAACCTGTCAGATCATGGAACAGCAATGGGAGAACCAAAATGGGAATTCAGAACTCCTGATGCTGAGTGCCATATACACTTTTAGACTGTTAGGACAGGGAGCTCCCTTGATGAGGAAAGCTTTGAGAACAGCAGCTGTGTAGTGACAGTACAGCCTGGGGGTGGCAGAAGAGGATTAGAGGAAACTGAGTAACAGAAACATCTGTATCTTACAATTTAACAATGTTCTCACTAATGGAAATACTCTTGTGCATAGATTTTACATGGATTTTCCCAGGATAAGTACATCTGAAAATAGATACACAGTCATGATCTCATTATTCCAGAAGAATTTTAGCTAAGCTTTCAGTAGTGTTCTGGGCTTCTATCCTGTAAGTTGTTTATATGCAGCTTCACTTATCACACTAGGTACCATTCAGCAGGCTGGATTTTTAAAGTAGTTTGTCTTTGCTTGGATGGTGTTAGCCAGTTTTATTTCAGTAGTTTTTAATTTCTTTCTCTTACAGAACATGCATTTTAAAGAGAAGGTATAGAACAGGAGTGAAAAAATGTGTAAAAACTAAACAAATGTATTATTTTTTTTTTTTTACTATGTCACAAACTCTTGTAATTTTCCACTGGAAAATAAAGCTGATATTGTAGCATGAAAGGCATCAACTTTTTATTTTGTAAATTTTCCTCTACAGTAGTAGCTTTGGTAACAGTGAAATTCTGCAACAGGAAAATAAAATTTTCAGGGCTAATTAGAATTAATATTAGAATATTCACTGATAAAAAGAGAAAGAAACGTAGACCTTGGAGTGAGGTTTTACCCTGGAAAATAGTCAATAAATGCTTTCAAACTTCAGCAGAGCCAGGTTTTTATGTGATAACTGAAATAATTTATTTTTAATAGGCATTTATCTTTAATGTTCTAAATAAGTAATTAGCTCTTTATATAAATATATATATGTACACACACGTGTAAGTATGTAAAGTTATGTAAATGCAATACTGATTGCTGGAGCATGACTCAGTACATCTGCATCAGTTTTACAAGTTGAATATTCTGCTTCTGCGTACTAATGAACAGTACTTTGATTAGCTGGGGTCAGCTGTCCTGCCTGCATTTCTTCCCCAGCCCCTTGTCTGTGCCCAGCCTACTCAGTGACAGGCCAGACAGGTAAACAAAGGCCTTGACACTATGTGAACACTGTTAAGTGTCACCTAAAACAACCTTGTGTTGTTAACACTGTCCTAGTCACAAATCTAAGCTGCAGCACCCTATGAGCCACTATGATGGGAATTAACCGCATTTCCGGGGTGTTTCAGCCTGCCCAGTAGAGCAGGGATGTCTGGTCCCTGTGCCAGCCCAGACGTGTGGCCATTGCTGGTAACAAAATATTCCCTTGCACAGCAGAGTGCTACACTAAACAGTGGAAGTTCAAACCAGTCACTAATGTGCCAGACTCTAATGTACAGTAAGGCAAGAAGCACGAACCCCTGCCAGTAACAGCTATAATTTCTACCTAGCGCACTCTGATCAGGGGTGTTATCTCAAAATTCTCTTGCCCCATATTGCACACCAAAAAGGACTGCAGTAGGTTGGCCCCAGCTGGCAGTTTAGTCCTCACTCAGTCACCTGATGGCTTTCCCCTGGCAGGCTGGGGGATGAGGCTTGGAAGAGCAAAAGAAAGGAAACTTGTGGGTTGATATAAAAGCAGTTTAATAAACAAATCAAAGCTGCACATGCAAGAAAAGCAAAATAAGGAATTCATTTGCCACTTCTCATCAACAGGCACATGTTCAGCTGCTTCCAGGCAAGCAGGGCCTTGACACACGTGACAGTTACTTGGGAAGGCAAAGACCCTAATTCTGAATGTTCCCCCTTCGTACTTCTTTCCCCCTGCATTTCTTGCTGAGCACAATGTCACAAGGTCTGGGATATTACATTCCCTGACTCAGCTGTGTCCTCTCCCAGTCCCTTGTGCAGCCCCAGCCCCCTCACTGGTAGGCCAGTTGGGAAAAAGGCCTTGGCACTGAGCAAACACTGCCAGTACAGCTAAAACAACATGTGTTATCAGTGCTAGTTTAGCAAAAAAAAAAAAATAAAGCACAGCATTATACAGGGTGCTGTGAAGAAAATTAACTCTATCCTAGCTGGACCACATACACAAAGTATTCTAATTTTATTAAGTAGCCATCTTAGATTGAATTCGCCAAGGCTTTTGAAAATCTGTAGTTGAAGCACTCAGTCCTGCACAGCCTTTTATGCACTTCGGAATGAAATTCTGTGTATGTTGAGATTATTTGCAAAATAATATAACCAAAACACAATCAGGGCAGGAATTCCTGCAGTTTTCTCAGAGACTAAAGATGCATGTGACAGCATGAAGGTTAGAAAACATAAGCTCTTTTGGGCTGAGGGAGAAATGTGGTGCCAGAGTTCAGAGTAATAGAGCAAGTAGTTTCTTCACAAATCTGGATGGATGCCTTCACACTGGCCTTTTGAGCCAAAGGTCCAAAGTTAACTGCTTTTAGCCTCAAAGAGCATCACAATGGAGTTGCTGCCCTCTAATGTTCATTCCAGCTTCCAAGAGGCTACAGGTGTCCAAAGGTGACCATCTGCAGCTGACAATAGCACATGGATGGATGTGCATGAAGCCTTATGCTTTACTGACAAGCACCTTTACTAGGTACAACCAAGTGTTTCCATTTTCTTTCCAGAGATGGTGGCTCCTTCACACGGACACTGAAACTGGTTGTGTCTGCACTTGGATTGGAATGGAGTTAGATGTGTAAAGAGAGTTGAGCAACTCTGAAATAGATGCTGACAGAAGCACCACAGTAGTTGCTTCAGAGACTAATGCAGTAGTCCAGTATACAGACAGGTTTGTACAGAGTGCCCTGCACAGTCTGAAGTTCATGCAGACAGTCTCATGTGGATGGGTACAGACACCTCTGCTCTGTTTTAGAGATGTAACCTCAATTTTTACCAGTTTTTCTGATGGTGGTTCTGAATCTAACACCTGCACTGCAGGGATACCTGCACTGAACCTGGGCCAACTAACCTTCACTGAAGTTCCCAGGAGTCTGCAAACTGGATGGTTCCCTCCACACCACTGACATAGCAAATCATGGTGGAGACATAAAGCTGCATATTACCCATATCTTAGAGCCAATGCAGATCCTGTTTCTGCATCAGCACAGATGCAAAGGTGAATCTGCGTTTTGCAGCTCTTCTTGTATTAGAGAAGTCTGTGAGGGTGCATGGCAAGAGTATGCCTGAGTGAAATGCCAGAACTCTGCAGAAAAAGCATCAAATGGGAATGTGGTCAGGACTTCTAACAAATAACCAGTCTTTTGAGCATCCTCCAGCACTCCCTGGAGTGGTCATGAACACTGATGTGTTGATAAGAATTTTAGGATGGTGCTAAGGAACAAAAGGATGGTTTGCAGCTTCACAACCACTTACGCTCATGAGGTGTCTTTCATGACAGGAGAAGATTTTTTTGGCACATACCTGAAAGAGGAAGATAAAGACTCCTGCCCATGCCCACATATGTGCTAGGGAAGACTGTTTATCAATGTTACTATGAAGCACCACAGAAATGAGATGCAACACTGTCCTGTATGGACCAACTGCTGTTTTGTATGAGTCAGTTACACCTCTTAATCAGATTAAAACATTCCTCTTCTTGCTGTGTTTATTCATGCTAGCTCTGCATCATAAACAGTTTATCCACCTATACTTTCCTATCATTACTGTGCCCTGTTGTCCATTTGTTTGTTACACCCAGTGCTTTAATCATGTTTTAATTACAATCTCCTCCAGGTAGGGACTCCATCTTCTTGAATGTTTGTACAGCACTCTCCAAAACAGGCCGTGGGATCATTCTCAGAGTTCCTGGGCACATCTGTAACACCATTCCTAGTGGAAGCAATACTGTGTTAAGCCCACTGTGACCTACATACACAAAGCACTAAGTAATTCAGACTGTTTCATTCCTCGTTTAATAAAAGTACAGAGTATGTTTCTTCTAAGTGCTGTTTTTTCTTTGTACCACTATTGTACTTTCTTCTAGCACCTTCCATGAACATTTTTCCACTGTCTGTAGCAGACTTAAGTGGCTTTTCCATTTTTTCCTCATGTAGCTGACTGCAAAATATTTTAAACAGTTATACCCATAATGGAAATGTATAGTGCTGTACAACATGACCCATCTTAGCCTAGGAGTTATTCTGACATCCTGTGGCAAGTAATTCCTCAAATTCAGCCCAGAATGCCTCATCTCTAACAGCTCTCTGCTTCAGTCTGCATTGGATGCAATGCAGAGCCAGGTGTGGTGAGCAGAGCAGAAGGGAAATTTTCTGCCAGAGACTTTTGATAGCAACCTGTCTCCTAATGACTTCTATATTTTGGTGAGATGGCTATTTGTCCTTATGCTTCAGAAGCTTGGATTTTAGACTGGCTTCTGTATCAGCTGTGTTCCAGTGAACTACAATGCTGTGTTTTCCCCCCATACACAGGGGTTTTAAATTGACCCTTTATGACTGCATAATATTTATGAGTTTCCTGTTGAAAGCCCCAAGATTATCAAAGGATCAACTGGAGGTTGGAAGTGGAAGACACAGGCCTTCAAAGTTATATCCAGTCTACTGTTCTAATATATAGCTATAATCTATAGGCTTTGATCTAAACTAATCTTGCATTTCAGAAATAATTTGCATTTTTGTTTTGTTCTCACTAATGCTGTTTCATTCCAACATAGATACTAGTTAAAGGAGTCTACTTCCCCAGATTAGTTGCAATGGTCAAAATAATAAAAGAAAATGGTTGCTGCTGTTTGTCACATTTCTGTACTCAGCAAAAGACAATTCTGTCTCAAAAGACAATTCTCATTCTCTCCTTCTGGATAGTTTCTGAAATATTTGTACCATCTTAGTGATCTCACATGCTGAGGAAGCATTCTGAACAGCAACTTCACAAGAGTGCAATTTTTAAAGTTTTTAATTTACAGAAGATTTTCTCTAAATGACTTGGCAAGACTTTAGGAGAAGTTTTCATGCACATATATTTTATTAATTCCTCCACAATACACTGCAGGCCAGAAGTTGAGAGAAGAAGGAAGTAGGTAAGACTAAGGAAAGTGTAAGAAACCCCACTTTTCACAGCTTATGTCTTCCATCTTAGAAAAAAATATTGGAAGTGTTGAGGTTTTTACTACCAATCATGTTTAACCTTTCCCTACTTTTTCTAGTAGAGTGGGGAGATGGAAAATTTGGAGGAAGGCTAACAAAGAAAAGATAGAAGTAAAATATCAGGGAATAAAATTCTATCTTGTTCCCAAAGGCTGAAAATATTCCATGAAAATAAAACAAGGTGAGTTCTTTTGAGAACAAAACTGAAATCCTGAGAAAACATGGAATACTTAAATCAAAATTTTGCATTTTCTTCTGCTCCAGCTTTTGGAGAAGAAATTAGGTTGCCTGACTGACACTGTACTTTTTTTAAGGAAAAGGGCTGAACTGATGTAACACATCCTGATCCGCTGGAAACAGCAGTTGAGCTCCAGTGGCACAACCCTAAGGATTGTTGTTTTGGAAAAGAGCAAGGCTTCCCACCTGTGAGATCCTGTGAGCAGTCTGGAAGCTGTGGGAGCTGTTGTCTCTAGGCAGGGCACACCAAGAACTCCAAGGTTTTTATTACCTGCTCCTAGGCCACATGCCAGCAGGACAGAGGCTCTGCTAAGTAATACAGAACCTCTGACAATGTGTTTATCAGTCGTTCTTTTCAGCTGATTTCACTCTAACCATGCTATTTGAGAAGATCAGCCGTTCCTTGCCTGTTGCTGAAATGGATGCCAATATTAACAGGAACTAATTCTTTATATGTAGAGTTTTGCTTCAAGCCAAAGGGTAGATAGATGGCAATAGCTTTTTTTTTCCCTAATAAACCTTACAAATTTTCTACAGAAGAAAATGTGGAGAGCAATAGAAAGGAAATTTTGCTGGACATACATGATAGCCGGAAAGCAGCAAACTACTGATGCCAGATAAAGACCAAAGTATTTAGCTGTGTTTTGCAGACAACTGAGTAATCTTACCTCCCAAATCCTCTTTGTAGCTATGTATGTAGCTAAGGTATGATTATGGTGATTACAGTAGTAAAATAGTAATAAATATGTAATAGTAATAGATAATAGTAAAATTCCGCACTACGAGGAATCTGTTCTGGGGCTGAGAACAGCAACTCTATATCCAGATGCCCAGGAGACAGGATATGAAATTGCACAGATGGGAGGCTGACCCCTGGTGTGAGTTCTCTCTGGCATCAGCCAGTTTGGAGAACAAACCGTAGGCATAAAGTAGGAAGCCCTAGCAGTGGTAGCAACGTCATGGAGATCAAGGAGTGGAGCAAAGGGAAAGGAAAATCACGTAGATAGAAAGGAATAGATTGAGAAGAAAAACAGCAAATAGTTCAGAGGATTGGAAAAGCTCTAAGAACAGTAGTACTGGGCGAAACTTTAGATAATTACTTCGAATGTGATAGTTTTATTTCCCCTGATTGTCTTAATATTTCTTCTGAGGTGCTAATCTAATATTTCTAAAGGTGCTGCTTTATTAAACCATAAAAGTGATTCAAGCTCTTATCTCGCGAAAGGGAAGAAAGCGGTAGAGGACAGCAGCCGAAAGCTCAAACAAGCCCAGCACAGCCGGCAGAGGTCTCTGTGCGGAGAAGGTTCCCTGGGACGGCTAGTACCTGCCCCGCTGGAACGGGGGTAGGAGGAGCTCTGGCGGCAAGCCATATGCGGGGAACCCGGGCCTTGCCCCGCCCCCCCTCCGGCGCGTGCGATCTTTGGCCCCGCCCGGGGGGCGGACTCACCCAATCCGAGCACGGTGCGCGGCCTCGTCCCCCCAGCCTCGGCCAATCAGTGTGGGGCGCAGCGCTGCGGACCGCGGCTATGGCCGCCTCGCGGGAAGTGACCGGGACGCGCCCGCGCTGGCGCCTCCGGCCCCGGGAGTGACCCTGGCCCGGCCCGGCGCGGCATGGCGGACTCCCACGGGGGGCGGCCAGCGCGGCGCTCCGCCCAGGCTGCCAGCGCCAGTGCATGCTGCTGGGCGCTGCCCACGGCGCTGCTCTGCGCCTACGGTTTCTTCTGCAGCGTGCGGCCGTCGGAGCCGTTCCTCACCCGGTACCTGCTGGGGCCGCGTAAGAACCTTTCCGAGACCCAGGTACCCGGGTGTCTTCCTCCCCCCAACCCCCCAGCGGGGTGTTTGTCTGTGTGTTGTTCGCAGTACGTGGGTGCTGGCGGTCACCGCCGTCTTTTCCCTCCCGCAGGTGTTCAACGAGATTTACCCGGTGTGGACTTACTCCTACCTGGCGTTGCTATTCCCCGTGTTCCTGGCCACGGACTACCTGCGGTACAAGCCTGTGGTCCTGCTGCAGGGCCTGAGCCTCATCGTCACCTGGTTCATGCTGCTGTACGCCCAGGGGCTGCGGGCTATCCAGTTCCTCGAGTTCTTCTACGGGATGGGGACTGCCACCGACATCGCCTATTATTCCTACATCTACAGTGTCGTCGATATCAAGGTGTACCAGAAGGTCACCAGCTACTGCCGAAGTGCCACCCTGGTGGGCTACACAGTGGGCTCGGTGTCTGGGCAGGTGCTTGTGTCAGTGGTGGGATGGTCTCTCTTCAGCTTGAACGTTATCTCCTTAACCAGCATATCCATTGCCTTTGGAACGGCGTGGTTCCTGCCCATGCCACAAAAAAGCCTTTTCTTTCACCACCTCTCAAGTCAGCGGCTTAGTTGTGAAATGAAGGTCATGGACTGTAAAAATGGAGCGGCTGTCCAAGATCATCCTGATGTGCAGAGAGCACCTGGCTGGGAGGATGAGACAAAAGTTCCCTTAAATGGGGAGGGGCATTCAGTGGAAAAACAGGTGAGTGGTGCCCTGAATTTACATGAGTAGAAGATGCCATACTGATGTGGTTGTCATGCATGCATATATGTATGTACCAGTAGAGATATAACATCTAACAGCGAAAAAATATTCCTTTACTTATCCCACTGACTTATTTATGGCACAAGGAGAATTATTACTGGCGTCTCTTTGCTGTTTGAGCATGATAGACTGCTCCTTAGTTTTTTCTGAAATTGCTCTTCACGTCTCACAAGGCTGCAGTTTGAATGCCATGGGCATCAGATTGCTATCCAATGGTACAAAGCAAGGGACATCTCTGGGACACTGAATTTTGAGCATATGTCCAAACTCTGTGTGTGCTTCTGGATGCACCCAGTGACTTGCAGAAAAGGGGCAATTCTTCTTGTACTCAGATTTTGACATTGTTACTCCAACTGTTGTGAGAGTTGTGCTGTAATATGCTGTGTAATAATTGGTGTTTATTGTATGATCCTGGAAAGAAACAGGTCTAGGAAGGAAACTGCAGTAGTTCTTGAGGACCCTTGGAAGCAGACATTGATTAGTTACAGAAGGGCAGAATGTGGATAAATTACAGGAAGCATATCTGCATGATATCAGCTTAATGCAGCCCCTGAGAATGCCAAGGTAGTGTGCTGACTTGAGCTTTTTGTGGGCTTCATAACTTGGCAAAGTCATTTGTATGGAAACAAGTGCAGGGACTCTTGCTTGGTGGAGAGATGTGCTAGGTCCCACCATGTGTGAGCAGCCTCCAGTTTTGAGGCCCAGTGTGAATGTGTAGTTGCCTGCTGGGCAGGTTCCTACTGGCCACACTGCTCAAGGGAATGCAAACGTGGAGATTCCTGGCATGGGGATTTGAGGCCCTGGGGAGAGGCTAACCTTGCTCCTCGGACAGAAGGAGGCCATGCTGGTTCTGAGGACAAGCCAGAAGGTAAGCACAGCTGCTGGATTAGTCAGCAGTGGGTATTTCTTAGCAAGTAAGCCACAGTTAGCTGGTTTGGGGGAGGCAGCATCCAGGGCTGTTTTCTGCTTCTCTAGCTACAGCTAGGAATTAAGGATATTAACATTCCAGGGACGTAATCCTGCCCCATCCAGCATGATCTTGTGTAAGCAAGGGTATTTTTACCTGTGTTATGCTTGTGTGCTGAAGGGTATTTGTTAAGACAAATTCTGTGCCATAAACATATAACTTATCCATCCCTTTTTTAAGTTTGTCTTACTCCTGTTCTGTGAGAGTACATGTACTACCAAAGTAGTGGAGAGAAGTTTAGAAAAGGAACAAGTACACCTGCCTAACTCCCCAGAGGCCACTTACACCAGGTGCTGAAGGCTGAGGAGCACTGGTGTGTGATGATTGTACTTCTTACTGAGGTAACAGTGACCATTTTCACAAACATGGATGCCTGTAGGAATAATTGTACTGTGCCAGGCCAGGGCACAGCAGGTCTTTCTACCTTACCAGACACATGCTTGGGGCTGAATAGCCAAATCAGTTTTTGCACTGTGTGTGACTGTTTCCTCCTCTTGTTTTCCTGCACCTAAACTTGAGCTTCATGTGAAATCATCTGTGTGAGAGTATGTGCTAAAGTCATATTGCCACGAGCTCACCTCTTCCCAAGCTGCTCTTTTGTGTTTTGGAGGAATGGTATGCACGTGCAGAGCAAGAGTTAGGCCATTGACAGAGCACTGGTGGGACTATGTGGTGATTAATAAAGATGCTTAGAAGTAACACTTGAAGGGGTGGAAGGAAGGAAGTTCAGGACAGGTTTCAGGCTGTGGTCTTTTGGGCTTTTGGTAAAAAAATATTTTGAAATTAGTTTTATTGCTCATGGAAAATAGTCTCTCCCAGGCACACACTGCATTATTCCCCCAGGGAAAGGACATGATGCCAAGAGCTCAAAATTGCTGCTGCTGTCTGGAAACCACTCTGAAACTGGACATGTGACAGCACAATGTTATGAGCAATAGCTCAGTCCTGTGACAATGCTGTGTGTTTCCCTGCAGGGAATCCAAGTTCACAGGGGCCTGAGGTGCTGGGTGGGCCTTGGGGCTCTGCCCAGTCTCGTATGAAGTAACTGCTCCCCCTACGCAGACTGGAAGGGTCTTGCCCTACAGAGTCTACACTATGTCTGTACATGTGTGCATGCAGCAAATGTAACCAGGAACTTTTGTCTACAAAGTAAAGATATGCTCTTTTTCTCTGTTGCTGTTGACATAAAGTGGTAAAGAACAGGACTGTAACAGTCTGTATGTAAAAAGCAGTTTTGATAGTTGTCATCCTCTGTTGCTAGAATTGATCTATTTTCAGTTATTTTTAAGGGTCTGTCCCCTTTCATGCTCTTTCTAGAAATATTTGGAGTGGAAAGCTTCATTTTTTTTATCTCATGCCATTTGTCAGGGCACTTGCATGTACCAGAGCTGCCATTTGCAACAGCAATGTCTGGTGGAAGCTTCCTTTTAGATCCCTAGGTGACATCTCTCACCTTCTTGAAGCCTTGGTGAGCTTTAACAGGGATAGAGTGTGTGGGAATGAGATTGCTTCTTTGGGTATTTCTAAACTCCCAATCCCTGTTCTAAAGAACATCAACTTATTTGGGGACAGATATCGTTCTCTGTGCTACAAAATTTGCTTAAATTTGAATCAGACTTAAAATTGTCAGTGATATTTTTTTGCCTTTATAATGTAAATGGCTGGCTTCTAATCCTGTCTTGTCAAATTGGATATTGTGTTCTATTCGCTGGTGTTACTTCACTTGCTCACATAACATGGTCTCTGCTGGGGAGAGCCAGAGATGGAGGAGTGTTTGGGACTGAACCCTTCCTGTGCTTGTAAGGATAGGGCCCTGTTTGGCACAGGGACTGTGGGATGGGAAAGCTTTTTATTCATCACTCTGTGGGGGGGTTTTGTGTCCAAGAGTGGTATTGTCGCTCAGTGAGCAGACCACCTGAAAGGGGCAATTTTGTGGAGCAGTGTGAATTCATTCTCTCCCCTTCCTTCTCCAATCTATGCAGAAGCAGAAAGTAGACATCATAAAGGTGCTCAAAGATCTCTGGCGGGACTTCCTGCAGTGCTACTCTTCCAGGACCATGCTCTGCTGGTCTGTGTGGTGGGCACTGTCCACCTGTGGCTACTTTCAGGTCATCAACTATGCTCAGGGCCTGTGGGAAATGGTGCTGCCTTCTCAAGGAGTGGACATCTACAATGGTGCTGTGGAGGCGGCCTCAACACTCCTGGGTAAGCTTCTGCTTAGCTCCTGCTCTGCTGTGGGAAATGTCTTGTTTCCCTCAAGGTCACTAGAGCATGATTTGGAAGTGCCATGCATTCCCCCAGGCATGCAGGAGAGGTAAACCTTGCATTCGGGGTGAGTCATCCCTGACATGCACAGGTAGGGTACTCAGTGTGAGTTAGTTGCTGAAGCAGCCCTGATTCTTGTAATCCAGTACATCGGTGTTTAGAGGAAATTCCCAAGCCAATCTTCATTCTGAAATACTTGTCAGAAGGCTCCACTTTCATCATGACAGTGGGGTTATGTTTGTTTTAGCCGCTCAGAATCAGACATGGTGTGTTTGGTTTTCCTCCAGGAGCCTATGAAGGTTTCCTGTATGTACACAGCATGCAGTGAGCCATGTTTAGTCATTTCAGCACTGTTAGGAGCAGAAGCTATTAAGATGAAAGAAGATGGTTTACTTGAAAGGGACAGGTAGGTCAGTTCAACACAAGCATTCATCTATGAAGTTTTTTAATACTTTCATTACCAGAACTAGGACAATACCTTTTTAAAATAGCTAACATACCCTTACAGAGGTTTTCTTGATATTCCTGCAGCGTGTCTCTTTTCTTTGATGGAGTCATTATTCCATCACCTGCTGTGGACATTACCTACTTGTGGGCAAAAGAAACCAAGGTTTCACACAAACAAATTATTAGTGCTCTGTTGGGTGTGCTCAGCCCCTTCTTGGAGTTCAGTAGGAAGCTGTGTCTGGTTTATAGTTCTAAAAGCTGGTCCATAACACATTGTTAGTTGAGTTTGAAGCTGCTGGCAACTTGAGGACTTTGTCTATTTAGTCCTTGATGTGCTAAACCTGCCCTAAAATAGCTTGCTCTCATACACTGTTTCTCCACTCTAGCATGAGCCTGTGGCTCTTACTTCTTGTTTGGACTGGCTTCCTATACCATACTACCTTTGTCCCAGAAGGAGAAAAATTGGTATCAAGGAAAAGAAGACCCATAATGTGGCCTAATAGCAGCACAATTTAAAAAATAAAAAAAGGGGGAAGGGTATTCTTCAAACCTTATAATGAACATATTTGATAACAAGGTCCTTTTTTAAAAGGCCTGTGAACAATGGACCTAAACTCTTATATGACTGAAGTTTTTAGTTTTCCATTTTGATTTTTTCTCAAGTATAATTTTTATAAACAGTTGAATCACTTTGAGTGGTGTTTTCAGGCAAATTAGCATGAACTGATCAAAAGACAGAATCCTTCCAGTTGACAGAGACTAAGTGCTTGAAAGAGGCAAAGTTGAATGAATTAATAGTCACAACTAAAAACTTGAAGTGTGTGACAGGAATGGAAGTTCTAACACCTGTTAAGAGTGAGCATGCAGTGACCTGACTTCCTAGGTGCTAGGGCAAATGCTTTAACTTCTGATTTCCAGTTTGAATTTATTAATGTGCTGTTTATTTATCTCTGATGTCATGCCAAGGTTGTATTTTAGGATAAAATCTTTGCTCTGGGCCCGACAAGACAGGTTTTTCTAGTTGTTCTTTGATAAAGTTAAGCTCTTTGTTCTCTTCCTTACTAGCCCATCTTTGCACCAAACCTGGTTTGAGTTGCATTCTTTTTAAGGTGGATAATCAGAATTGCACTCAACTTTATTCAGTGAGGTCTCAGACTTACAGAGGGATATGCTGTTCACTCTTCTCTCTGTACCAGAAATACCTCTTTTGCTGCATCCCAGATGTGAATTGCCATTTTTATTACTGTTAGTCATTCTGTGCTCAGTTAGGAGCAATGTTTGGCAACCTTTGCACTAGGTGCTGTTGTCATCTCTGCCCTGCAGAAAGGGTTTAATTGGCATGGTGACTCACGTAGCTGTCGGCTCCCTGTCCTGGGGAAGAGAAATAGTATTCCTTCTAGGGAGGGTAGCTGGCTGTTAGGTTGCATCCCTGCACCTTCTTCACAGTGTGGCAATCCTGTATTAGGTCGGGTTGTTAAACCACTGCATCAGATGAATGTGTCTCACTGGAAGACAGAGATTGAATATCTTAATTAGGTGTTGGGCTGATAGAACCTTGGCATGTAGGGAGAGTACAATTTCATGAATTGCCATGAGATCCTCATGCCTGTTCCCAAATTTCAGAATTGCTGAGACAGTAGGAAGAATGCTCTAGGACTTAGCTTCTTTTTGCATCTCAACAGTTTTGCTACTGGGAGAGCCAGACTTTCAAAGATGTTAGTCAGGTCATGTCACAGCAGGCACCAAGAAAACTGTAGTGGGGGAAAATAAATCCTTTCCCTTGGCATAGTGCCCTTCTTCACCAGTCTGCAAGACTGATGTAAGGTCTGACAGGATTGCAGGTTTTTGCAAACTGGTGGTTCATAAGGAGTCTTGGTGTGCTTGAAGGTTTTCTAAGACAGCATGCCACCTAAGGGCTACAAAGAGCTTAGATACTGCACTGTAGCACTTCTGTGCAGTGGTCTACTGCTGAACACAATCCTGTTTTTCAGAGATGTCCTGTAAACCTCCCTTTGTCAGTGTGCTGTTTGTCTGGTTTGCTGTGTACAGCCATTACGCTGTTGGTTGCCATTTGGCTTGTTTCCAGGACAAGACCTACTTGGAATGGGAATTTTCTATTAATGTAATATGTATTTAGGCTTCTCAGTAGTTGCACCTATTACAGCGCAAGAAACACACCTTGTCTGCTTCATTGAATTGCACAAAACCCCACATGCTTTCCCATCTTATGATTTGTCTTTCATCCCCATCCCCCTTCATAAAATCTAGACAGAGTTACAAACCTGTCTGGATTGTAAAGGATTGTTCTTGCACAATTGATAGTGCATGATTATACCCTGTGATTAGGCCACCTCTCAGGAGATGTGGATTTGGACTCCTCATCTTACTTACTCTTACATCCCAGTGTGGAGATGACAGTAAATGTAGGTTTTTCTGCTTCCTGGGAGAGAGCTCTAACAGCTGTGCATTAAAGTGAGTAGTGTCTTTCTCCCTCCTACCCTCTGCTAAAGCACCACTAAATAATAAGGTGACTGCTTTTGAGAAGCAGGGTTTGCATTTCTAAACAAAAATTGCCTGATTATTTACAGCACTGCCACAGTCAAGCACAGAGGACTGAGTGGCAGTGGTCTGAGGCCTGGGGTTGTTGTGCTTCTGGAGCCAGAGAGGAGACTTTAGAGGCAGTCAGCATTGACCTATGTATTTTTTTTTCCTGTTTCTGTGAAAGTAAGTGGGAGTTTACAGCAGAGTTCCAGGTGAGGGAGGGGTTGGGAAGGAGAGCTGCTAAGGTGTTCCCATGTGTGTCATCTGCTTCATTCATGTTTGGCTGTTAGAGGCTGTAGAGCTCCCAATGCACCATCTCCAAATTGCTCCAACTGTAATTACTAAGATTTATGGTTTCCTTCCCCTCACAGGAGCTGTTGCAGTTGTTGTTGTGGGTCACATAAAAACATCCTGGGCAGTGTGGGGTGAAGTGGCACTTGCCCTGTTCTCCTTTCTTATTGCTGCTGCTGTGTATGTCATGGACACTGTTCGTAACATCTGGGTGTGCTATGGATCCTATGTCATCTTCAGAATTATCTACATGATGCTAATCACAATAGCAACGTGAGTATCTCTGTAATGTAAACTGCTCTCAAGGTTACAGCTTGTAACAAGAGTCTGTTGCAAGGGTTTGTGTTGTTATTCAGGTTGGAAACTGAGGCATAGAGATATGTTTGGCTGGCAGTGTGCCCAAGCTTAAAATTTCCCAAGCACACTTGGCAGCTTGAAGTGACTACTTCTAAATATTAGATAGTGCTAATTGGTAGGGGGATGTTTTTCGTAAGCGTGACTTGAGTGAAGTGTAAATAGATGAGGAAAGGACAATGCCTTGCCTGGACTGAAGCATCAACTTCCCCAAACCTGTAGGAAAACTACTTCAATGTTATTTGTCACTTTGGGGAGGAAAGCACAGCTGGTTTTTGAACCACAAAATCACTCCAAGACAGCTCAAGCACAAGAAGAGGAGTGATGCTGAAACTGGCAACTGCAAAGGGAGTTCTGGTTAGGATGCAAAAGGTTATGGACCACACAGCAACAGACTGAAGATTTGAGATTGCCAACAGTTCTCTGGGGTCAGAGTGCATTGCATCTTCTTTACATGACAAGAGCTTTAACATCAGACAGCAGGGCTGCTTTAGTAACACTGAAACCCACTGAGTTCTCTAAATGGTGGGCTGGGTTGTTCGTTTGCTTTCTAAAAAAAGGGTTGCATGTGTCTGTGGGTCTCTTCTAGCTTCTCAGTCCATTGTGATCCTATTTAGAAACAGACACTATCTGTGCAAGATAATTTAGCTGTGGAAAATATTAAACCAGTCAATATAACTCCTCAGGTTGCAAAGTCATTCTGTCTAGAACCATTCCTGCCATTTGTGCATTTCTCTCCTTTTTCCCTTGTGGTTCTGTTCATCCCTTTCTTTCTAGGTTCCAGATTGCCACAAATCTCAGCGTGGAGCGGTATGCCCTGGTGTTTGGGGTCAATACTTTCATTGCCTTAGCACTTCAGACTCTGCTCACTGTGATTGTTGTGGATGCCAGTGGGCTTGGCTTGGACATCTTCACCCAGGTATGATAGATGCTCTTACCTTTATTGATGGGAGGTGAGGAAAGGAGGAAGATAAACCAAGCTGTAAAGCTTCTCAGCTACCTGTTTCTGGGTCAAGGATTTGACAGAGAAATAACCTCCTGCTCCTGATATTTTAGAAGTGGAAGGGAACTCATTTATTTCACTAGCATTCCTATATACCTGGTAGCTACTTGGTTTAACCACCTCTTTTTATTTTCTTTCCCTGTTCTCTGCAGTTCATGATTTACGCCTCTTACTTTGCGGCCATCTCACTGCTGTTCTTGGTCAGTGGCATCTGCAGTATTGTGAGAGCTTACAGAAGACAAGAGCAGGTGCAAAGCAGATCTCGTGAAAGCCAGTAGTGCACCAAGCAAAGACTCTTGGGGACTACATATGAAGATATAGGTCTTTTTTTAATCTCTGCCTTTTCTTCCCAAGACAGTCACCTTAATGGTGACTGATCCATAAAAATTATCTATATTTATACTATATTAGTAGCACATTTTAGAAGGTAAATGTATTAGCTCTTACATAAGTAAGAACAAATATCTTCTTTCTAAAATGTATTTTGTTCTTCTGTTGCATGTATGGGATGTGCAGCAAAGAACAGCAAGTTTTCTCAAACAGTGAAGACCTTGAGAGGTTTTAGTTTAACACTGTCCATCTGTAGGCAGTTTTGTGATTGTCTGGTCAGCTGCTGCTCTCCATCATGAGGTGCTGCTACAGGGCAGAAATAAGGACACAGTAACAGACCTTCCTATGAAGAGCCCCAGGCCTGGGATAGGAGATGGCCTGAGGACTATGCTCTGAAGCATGACTCTCACTGAAGCTGCCCTGTGATGCTGGATGCTCTGTTTTGAGGACTGGTACAGTTACGTTTCTGCATACACACATGCTTCCTTGAGGACCTTGTACTGTTTCTCCTGTTCTGGTCTGTCTTCCCTGCTGCCAGAGGTTTACCTTAGCTGATCATGGTGCTTCCCCAAAAGCATAACTGTGTCCTGGGGCAATTTGTGGCACTGGTGGATGGGCTGTCAGCAGCACTACTAGTGCCTTGAAGGCCTGTGCCCAAGGGACTGTAACTGGAGGGGAAACTTAGGGGAAGTTGAAATAAGCAAAATGCCAATTCAAGGGACCCTTGGATAACTTTGCCTTTGTCCCTTAGGGCTACAGGTTCCTGTGATTACAGGAGTCATTGCTTCACAATCCATGGGCTGGTCTGTTTCAGGGGGTGGTGTATGTTAGTATAGTACTGAGAAGGAAGGTAACTCACAGGACTTTAAGCTATTCTTTGTGCCCTTAGAGAATTGTGACTGGTGATTTAATTGACAGCTTCAATTATGGTAGTTAGCAGAATGACTGCCTAAGGCTTTGGAAAATGATTATGGTCTGTCATTTTTCCACTGTTATTTTAAAATGCCTTTATGCTTCTTGTGGGTCTCTGTCCGCTAGTTCTACCTCTTCTTTCCACATGAGCAGAACAATGAATGTTTAGAGTGGGCAATTCTTTTGTTTTGTCCAGTTTATGCAATTTGGGACTTGCCTCATATCTCTTTTTAAAAATAATTTATTTTTTCCAAATTGCTTCAACACTGAAGACAAGTTGCACAGAGTTGTCCTGGGCTTGGGCATCTGGATACTCAGGCAGCATGACCAGCACAGCAACAAATGCCTATGGAGTGTACCTGTTGCTGGGCAGGTGGTGAGTTTAAGTGTACAGGAAAGCTGTCAAGGGAGAAGGTGCAATGCAATCTTTCCTTCTGTGCCTTCTCTCTGTGTGTTTGTTAGAGTTCCTTTCTTCTTTCAGCTAAAGCAGCTTTGATTCATGACCTGCTTTTAGTGCCATGGAGACTTCACAGTATTGGGGTTGGGAAGGTGTTTTCCCCCCGGCTGGAACATTTCTCATCACCTTCCATGAGCCTCAGCCTTTTCTGCACAAGGCATGTGATTAATGTGTTTTGCATGTGCTGCCTGGGATCCAGGGAGCCCTTCCAGGCTGGCTGCTCAGGGGATCCCACTCCCCAAAGCTTTTCTTTCTGCAGGCTGCCTCCTGAAACAGCCCCCTAAAGAGGGGCTTAGCTGCACTGGCATTTACACATGTAAACTTAACTGCCTTATCCTGAAATGGAAACTTGAAGCCACCCATGTATATATTCCTTTCTCTACAGTTATTTGTTTTAAAAAAAAATACAATCTGAAGTCATGAAATGCTAGCTGATGAGTTGTCCGGGGACAGGGATAGTCTGTCCTTTGAGTTCCTTGGTCTGATGGCAGTTGGAGCAAGGCAGGGGGAGTGGATGTACAGCACTTCTGTCAAGTGCCAAAAGGAGCAGCTCAATTTTAATCATACTTTCCATACAGAGATCAAATCTTTGATGGGGAACAGCCCAGTTATTTTAAAAGCAAGTCACAGATTAACTAATGACTTAGAGCAATGTAAATGATTTTTGTATCAAAGTAATGAAACCATGGCAACTACAATAGAAAGGCTTGCTATGCTGTGTATGTCTTCAGGCCCACAATGTATGGAAGCCACACCTGAGGTTCTGAGCTGTGCTGTTGCTATGGTGATGAGGTGACTATAGAGCCTGATTGGAGCTGTATGCAGAGTTAACAATGATGCCTATGAAAATCTGTAACCATGTGGACATTGTTGGTTTCTAATTAAACAGCTATTTTTGTGAAATAATAATACTCTGTGGACAGTGTTTTTTTTTCTATTTTGATACCCTGCTAATCCACAGCACTGCTGCTGCAGGTTGTTCTGAGCATCTTTGTAACAAAGATAAAAACAACTTGGGACAAAACATGCAGAAGAAGAAAGGCTTCAAGAACCTGGCTTGTGCAGGTTTGCATAACTCTGTGTAAGTGTCTTGTATTGGGGATTCTTAAGTGCTGAGCAGTCTAGAAGCACCACTCTAATTCCAGTGCAGAACTGGTCTGGTGAGGGAGATCATCACACACCGATACAGCGTGGCCCTGGTCAGGATGCTCTGGTCTAACTGGAGGTGACAGTAAGGGAAAGCAAGTGTAGGTTTGCCATGCAGGAGAACCTTTATACTTACATTGATCTAGTTACAAAATTGAGGCCTTAAAGGAGAAATTGTGTAAGCTCCCCATCGTAGCACACCCTGCCTTGGAAGACTCCTGTGCTGTATTTCTAGAAGGCGTGGTTTATACTTCATAGTATAGGCCTGACTGGAGGGCACAGTGGTTTGTGTGGGTAGTAGCCCAACAAGCCCACTGCACAACACCAACAGCAAGAGAAAAAGGATGTTCTGGGGAGGAAAGGGGAGGGAGACTTTCTTCAGAGCTTTATTGCTGAAGGACTGCTGGCATATCAGGTCTGTTCTGAATTTCATTCATCTGGGTGAATACAGGAGTCAGCTGTGGAGTTTCTTGACAGTGGGGAATTAAAATCTCTGTTTGCATATGTTAGGAATATAAACAGTAGGTGAAACATTACCCTTAAGGTGGGTTCAAGTGTTTCTCATCTGGTGCTGGTGAAAGGCTGCACTATCCTGCAAGTGAAGCAAGTCCACGTGAACTGTGGCAATCCTTGCTCCTCCCATCACATCCTGCCGTATCCTATACAGCTGAGAGAGCTGAAAGGGGCACACAGCTGCTCTGAAGGAGAGGAATTTCTACACTGGAGATAGAGCACACAGAGAGGTTTGGTAGGGATAAACACTACGTGTGGCTGTCTGCCTGGGATGCTGTGGGTTTCTTGGTTCCATTTGATGCTGGGGGCTGCTGGAGGTGAGTGTTACAACTGGATCACTATCCTGCACTGGATTTGCTACGATGCTGGTAGGATGAGGTGTAGTTCTGGAGATTACTGCTACAGTGAGAGACTGGGTGCTGGGCTTCTTCTGTCCAAAGAGCAAGGAATAGTAAGAGCTGCCAGAGGCTACTGTTTCAGGAGCAGCACCACTGCTGTCCCCCTGGGCTAGCAGTGGCTGTGAGAGCTTGCCAGGGCAAGGCAGGGTTACACTCAACCCCTGCTATGGCTGGGTGCATGTGTGGCACAGCCGGCTGCTCTGGCAGTGCCCCCGGGGAAAGGGAAGGGCTCTGTGTGGAAGAGGTTGTGTTTTCTTCTCTATTGGTGTGATTGTAGCCAGGTACTGGGAAGAAAAGAGGGACTTTGGCTATGGAAAGGGCAGGAGACTGGATGTGCTGAACCCTGCTCCCAGTGGCTTTTGACAGTGTCAACTGTTTCCTTCACCACATAAAAAGCTATTAAGGTGCTTGTTTAACGTTGCTCTGGAGGTGTTACACAGCTTTTCTCTGTGAAACACTCATTCTACATGGATCTGTTCCCTGAACACAGTGTCTGATACATTAGTGGCATGCAAAACAGCAGCCAACATGTCGAGGTCTGTCTTTGGAGTCCTGCACTGCTTTACTGTTGTTTTTGTTCATTTTTCATAATCATGCTCTGCAGCTTCCTCACATAAGGGAACATCTGAAAACCTACATTTAATGACCTGTGCGTTAATAAATGCATGGATGAATTTTGATTGACCTTAGTTATTATTATAAAACATGGCAGCTTGACATGCCAACAATGGGATCTAATCTTTGTCTTAATCATACTGATTTGTAATTAGTCACATAAAGCATCTCATGTAAATGAAAAATATAGCACTGGCTTTTAAGATGAATGATAGTCTTACAATAAAAGCAGAGCAGAAAGCTTTGGTACTGTACCCAGTTATCTGTATTTTAGTCTGCTATGAACTTGTCAAAATGAAATGTGGAAGATCAGAAATTCAGCATATTGCCTTCAAGGGTGGGATAACTGGGTGAGGTCACTGGTTGAAATTCTCCAGGTATAGCAGGAACCATTGCCAAACAGGTAATTGAGAATTATCTCTGGTAAGTGTAAGGGAGCCCTTCCAGCCCACTAGAGCCAATGTCAAAACATGGTTTTCTTTTTCATGGTATGGTGTAGGATGAGCAGAAACCCTGAGGTCATGGAGTCCAGCCTCCTCCTATACCATGTGGCCTATTATGACAGATGTTTTCAGAGAATTCGTGAACCCCACTTTAAAGAAGTTCAGCTTTTCTGTCCTGTGTGACTTTGAGTGAAAGGGTGACCCTACTTGAGTTACTCTCAGAGTTATCAAACTGGTTTTGTGGCTGTTTTCTGCCTGTATTTTCTTCATTAACATTAACCCTTTAGTACAGGGGAGGTACTGCGCTCTGAGGTGTGTGGCCTTGTAGACAGTCATCCTTTGCTTTACCAGGCCAGCGTATTCAGAACTTGGGGCCATGACCATGTGAGGGACAGTCTGAGGGGCACCATGTCATTGCTGCAGTGAGAACTCCCTCCCTTGCTCTCTCCCCCTTTCCCCAGCAGAGGGGTCCCTGCTACTGCAGCCCAGGCTGGTAGGAGGGCTGAGGAGGGTCATCCCCCCTGTCCTGGTTTGAAGGACAGGTGTTTGCCAAGGAAAGCAGAAGCTTCCCCTTGGACTGAAAGAAAATGTGATTCTTCCGATTATTATAATTTTGGAATTAAGAGAGCTCTCAGGCAAAGATATGGGGGTAGGAATAACAGTTCTTTACTAGTATATTTAACAAGACAAACAAGAACAACAAGAGCTATGAAATTACCCACAAACAGAACAGTAACTCAGTCCCAGTGTTTTTTGGCTGCAGGCACCTTTTCCCTGAGCTGCAGTTCCCAGTGCTGGGGGCGGGCAGGTCCCGCAGAGCCGCAGGAGGGCTGGGGGTGATGGCAGCTCTGTCCCAGGGGGAGAGAGAGATGGAGAGAGAGAGCCCTCCGCTCACGGTGTCGGTCCCGCTGCTCAGTAGAGTGCTGGATGGTGGTAGTTCACAGCGAGAAGACAGCCGGGCAGGGTCCAATGGTGGTTCCCCGACGCTGGGATGGGACAGAGAGGCAGGAGGCAGCGATCGTCCTTCTCGTCCGAACTCCGCGGGGGAAATGGGGCCGAGGCCCAGCCTTCCGCTTCCTCTTCTGGCTGTTTGAATCTCGCGGGCTTTCCCTCTTCCCTCCTGTCCCCTCCCCCTTGTCACCAGGGCCCAGTCAACAGGTATCTTAGCATGACAATGGGGAAAATTCCACAGAGGGAAAAAAAAAGAAAGAACTAACCCTCAACATTATCCACCCCGAATTTTCCCCTACCATCATGCCAAATCAAATTAAAAATCTTCAAATTATAGACATCCATACAGTTACAGATACAGGCACAGTATTGTAGGTAGTTCACCCTAAAACAAGGTCTCCTTGGGGTATGCATCTGGTCTTTCCATCCCTTTGCATGATCCACCAGGTATACCCTGGCCCTTGAGCAAAAACCACCCCCCAAATTGGATTGTCTTTGCTGGAGGCAGGGTTCACCCAAACAGTTTTTCCTAGCATACCTCTCATATGCACCACTGGAACCTTGTCCCCATCTGGTGTTCTCAAGGGCTCAGACTGGGCAGGGCCTGCTCGATTAGTGGAACCTCGGGTGTTCACTAACCATGTGGCCTTTGGTAGATTCATCTCCCAGTTTTTGAAAGTCCCCCCACCCAGTGCCTTCATGGTGGTTTTAAGCAGCCCATTGCACCATTCCACTTTCCCAGCCGCTGGTGCGTGATAAGGAATGTGGTACACCCACTCGATGCCGTGTTCTCTGGCCCAGGTGCTTATGAGGCTGTTCTTGAAATGAGTCCCATTGTCTGACTCAATTCTCTCAGGGGTACCATGTCTCCAAAGGACTTGTTTTTCCAGGCCCAGGATGGTGTTGCGGGCAGTGGCATGAGGCACAGGGTAGGTCTCCAACCATCCATTAGTGGCTTCTACCATGGTCAGCACGTAGCGCTTGCCTTGGCGTGTCTGAGGCAGTGTGATGTAGTCAATCTGCCAGGCCTCCCCATACTTATATTTGGACCACCGCCCCCCATACCAGAGGGGCTTCACTCACTTGGCTTGCTTGATGGCAGCACACGTCTCACAGTCATGGATAACCTGGGAAATACTGTCCATGGTGAGATCCACCCCTCGGTCTCGTGCCCACTTATAGGTAGTATCTCTGCCTTGGTGACCTGAGGCATCGTGGGCCCATCGAGCCAGGAACAACTCTCCCTTGTGTTGCCAGTCTAAGTCTATCTGTGACACCTCTATCCTTGCAGCCTGATCTACTTGCTCATTGTGTTGGTGCTCCTCATTAGCCCGACTCTTGGGGACATGGGCATCTACATGACGGACCTTTACGGGTAGCTTCTCTACCCGACTGGCAATGTCTTTCCACTCATCAGCAGCCCAGATTGGTTTTCCCCTACGTTGCCAGTTAGCTTTTTTCCATCTTTCCAGCCAGCCCCACAGAGCATTGGCTACCATCCATGAATCAGTGTAAAGGTAAAGCTTTGGCCACTTCTCTCTTTCAGCAATGTCCAGGGCCAGCTGAACGGCTTTGAGTTCAGCAAGTTGACTTGATCCACCTTCTCCTTCAGTAGCTTGTGCAACCTGTCGTGTGGGGCTCCATACGGCTGCTTTCCACTTGCGGTTCATCCCCACAATACGACAGGAACCGTCAGTGAAAAGAGCGTAGCGAGTTTCATCTGTTGGCAGTTGGTTGTATGGCGGGGCTTCATCAGCCCAGGTCACTTGTTCTTGCTCCTCTTCATTGGCAAGACGAAAATTTTCACCTTCTGGCCAGTTTGTAATTATTTCCAAAATCCCAGGGCGATTTGGGTTTCCGATACGGGCGCGCTGTGTGATGAGGGCAATCCACTTGCTCCATGTGGCATCGGTGGCGTGGTGGGTAGAGGGGACCTTCCCTTTAAACATCCACCCCAGCACTGGTAGTCGGGGTGCCAGGAGGAGCTGTGCTTCTGTGCCAATCACTTCTGAGGCAGCTTGAACTCCTTCATAAGCAGCCAAGATCTCCTTCTCTGTTGGGGTGTAGTTGGCTTCAGACCCTCTGTAACTTCGACTCCAGAATCCCAGAGGTCGGCCTCGGGTCTCACCAGGTACCTTCTGCCAAAGGCTCCAGGACAAGCCCTTGTTCCCGGCTGCAGAGTAGAGCACATTCTTCACCTCTGGTCCCGTCCTGACTGGGCCGAGGGCTACAGCATGAGCGATCTCCTGCTTGATCTGGGCAAAGGCTTGCTGCTGCTCAGGGCCCCAGTGGAATTCATTCTTCTTCCGGGTGACCAGGTAGAGAGGGCTCACGATCTGGCTGTACTCAGGAATGTGCATTCTCCAAAAGCCTATGGCACCTAGGAAAGCTTGTGTTTCCTTCTTGTTGGTTGGTGGAGACATCGCGGTGATCTTTTTGATGACCTCAGTGGGGATTTGGCGCCGCCCGTCTTGCCACTTTACTCCCAGGAACTGGATCTCTCGGGCAGGACCTTTGACTTTGCTCCTCTTGATGGCAAAACCGGCTCCCAGGAGAATCTGGATGATCTTTTCTCCTTTCTCAAATACTTCCATTGCCGTGTTCCCCCACACAATGATGTCATCAATGTATTGCAGATGTTCTGGAGCTTCACCCTTTTCCAGTGCAGCCTGGATCAGTCCATGGCAGATGGTGGGGCTGTGTTTCCACCCCTGGGGCAGTCGGTTCCAGGTGTACTGCACGCCCCTCCAGGTGAAAGCAAACTGAGGCCTGCACTCTGCTGCCAGAGGAATGGAGAAAAATGCATTGGCAATGTCAATGGTGGCGTACCACTTTGCTGCCTTGGACTCCAGCTCGTACTGGAGTTCCAGCATGTCCGGCACGGCAGCGCTCAGCGGTGGAGTCACTTCATTCAATGCACGATAATCCACAGTCAATCTCCATTCTCCATCAGACTTGCGCACAGGCCAGATGGGGCTGTTGAAGGGTGAGTGGGTTTTGCTGACCACCCCTTGGCCCTCCAGCTCACGGATCATCTTGTGGATGGGGATCACGGCATCTTGATTTGTCCTGTACTGCCGGTGGTGCACTGTGGAGGTGGCAATTGGCACTTGCTGCTCCTTCACCTTCAGGAGTCCCACTACAGATGGGTTCTCTGACAGTCCAAGCAAGGTGTTCAATTGCTTAATGTTTTCTGCCTCTACAGCAGCTATTCCAAAAGCCCACCTGAGTCCCTTTGGGTCTTTGTAATAGCCATTCCTGAGGAAGTCTATGCCTAGAATACACGGTGCCTCTGGGCCAGTCACAATTGGATGCTTCTGCCACTCTTTCCCAGTCAGGCTCACCTCAGCCTCCAGCAAAGTCAATTCCTGTGATCCCCCTGTCACCCCAGCAATAGAAACAGGCTCTTCCCCCACATGTTCTGATGGTATTAGGGTGACCTGTGAACCAGTGTCAACTAATGCCCTATGTTTTTGTGGCTCTGATGTGCCAGGCCATCGGATCCACACCGTCCAAAAGACCCGGTTTTCCCGTGCCTCTCCCTGGCTAGAGGCAGGGCCCCTCTAGCACTGGTTATTATTTCCTTCCTGGGCATACATGTTGGAGGTTCCCTCAAGGGGATCTGACAAATCATCCTCCCTTTTGTAATACCCTGCATCTTGGTTATGGGAAGTTGAGGCTACCTTCACTTTAGTGGAGCTTCCTTGGTTAGTGTTTCCCTCCTTGAGTTGACGCACCTGTGCTGCCAGGGCAGAAGTGGGTTTCCCATCCCACCTCCTCATGTCTTCCCCATGGTCACGTAGAAAGAACCACAGGTCAGCTCGTGGGGTGTATCCTCTCTCCTTAGCTGGGGGACGTTGGGCTCTAACTCTGGGATCTGTGACTCGCACTGGTGCTGCATTGACCTTCCTCATCTCCTCCCTCACCCCTCTTATCTCCTCCTTGAACTCCTCTCTGAGTTCCCTAATCACGGCAGAGACCTGAGCCTGCATTGGGCCATTCATTATACTCTCAAAATTTCTGAGCTTATCGGCAACAGAACCCACTGTCTCGTGGTTGGTGTCAGCATTAATGGCTGCAATGAATGTGGTGTATTGAGATGGCCCCAGGTGTGCCAGATTCCACAACATCTGCCCTGTGCACCTGACCTTGTCGGGGTCATTGTCATGTTGTCCACCCCTCCCAAAGAGTACTTCCAGTATTGCTACTTCTCTCAGCTGTTGGATCCCCTCCTCAGCGGTTTTCCAGCGCATTCTATGGTGGTGCTCCTGCATTCTCTCTCTATGGACAAACCTCTCTCTTACACTCATTAAAAGCCGCTCCCAGAGGGAAAGGGGGCCTGGTTCCCTTATGAATATGTGATCCACACCTGAGTCCTGGGTCAGGGGTCCCAAATTCCTTGCCTCAGTGCCATCCAGCTGCACACCTGTACCCATAAGGTCCCAGACCCGCAGTAACCACGTTGTAAAAGCCTCACGGCCCCTTCGTACAACATCTTTACGCAGATTACGGAGACTCTCGTATGACAGGGACTCTGTGACGATCTCAACCTCTGGCTCCCCTGCTGGTTGTGAGGGCCCTGCTTTCTGATCCTTATTATCTAGGTGCTTTGTTTTCACCTTAGACTTTCTAGTTTCCACGGGGGCAACTGCTGCTGGTTGTGAGTGCCCTTGCAGTTCAGCTGGAGCCTGGAGAGATGTAACATTTGTGGGTTCCACTGCTGCACCATCAGGTTCTCCCTCTTTAAGGCAGAGGGAGAGTTTCTCAAGAGCTGGGGAAAGGTACTCCTTCAGCATTTGGCCAATCTCCTTCACTAGAAACCCCACCCACTCTGGATGGTTCCTTTCTGAGGTGAGCTCTGGGGCAGAATCAGGCTCAGGGGCAACATCCTTAACCTCTGGGGCAGAATCCTTAGTCTCTAGGGCAGAATCCTTAGTCTCTGGGGCAGGGGCAGAGTCAGGCTCTGGGACAGAATCCTTAGTCTCTGGGGGAGAATCCTTAGTCTCTGGGGCAGGGGCAGGGTCAGGCTCTGGGGCAGAGTCCTTAGTCTCTGGGGCAGAGCCAGGCTCTGGGGCAGGGCCAGGCTCTGGGGCAGGATCCCTATTCCTTGGGGGACGTATCAGGGTTGTCATCCAAGTCAATCTCCCCTCATCTCGGAATGTTAAATAGAACAGGTTTACAAGGCCTATTAGCAATGTCAGCCACTGTATGATATCATTACTACTTAGAAGAGATTTGAACCCCTCAAAAGCTGGTGGAGCAGACCCAAAAAACTGTGTAAGGGGTTGGGACAAAATTTTCCCTGGTGTCATATCCTCACAGTATGTACCATTATTAAAGTAGCCCCAAAAACATACAGTTAGAGTGTGATAGCTCCGAATCCATGTGCCCACCTTCCAGAGGAAGTTCAAAATCCATGAATTTCTCCCGTTATCAGCCCACAAAAGGAACTGGATAATAGTTACAGCAGCCTGAGTTATAGGACCCATGTTCAAGTAAGGGATTGCAAATGGGAGAGATAAAGCTGTGGCCACATGGAGCCCAAACCACAGTAAGCTGGACAACATGATGCCACCTAACACAAAACTGAGGTAACTCAAGAACTGTTATTCCTTTTTCACCCTTTTCTCTCAATACCCTCGGGCCCCACGTTGGGTGGCCAAAATCTGTCCTGGTTTGAAGGACAGGTGTTTGCCAA
The DNA here is from genome assembly GCF_963662255.1 of Cinclus cinclus. Taxonomy (NCBI): domain Eukaryota; kingdom Metazoa; phylum Chordata; class Aves; order Passeriformes; family Cinclidae; genus Cinclus; species Cinclus cinclus. The sequence goes on along the minus strand of NC_085047.1, from coordinate 21,768,493 downwards.
GGAAAGCAGAAGCTTCCCCTTGGACTGAAAGAAAATGTGATTCTTCCGATTATTATAATTTTGGAATTAAGAGAGCTCTCAGGCAAAGATATGGGGGTAGGAATAACAGTTCTTTACTAGTATATTTAACAAGACAAACAAGAACAACAAGAGCTATGAAATTACCCACAAACAGAACAGTAACTCAGTCCCAATGTTTTTTGGCTGCAGGCACCTTTTCCCTGAGCTGCAGTTCCCAGTGCTGGGGGCGGGCAGGTCCCGCAGAGCCGCAGGAGGGCTGGGGGTGGTGGCAGCGCTGTCCCAGGGGGAGAGAGATGGAGAGAGAGCTCTCCGCTCACGGTGTCGGTCCCAATGCTCAGCAGAGTGCTGGATGGTGGTAGTTCACAGCGAGAAGACAGCCAGGCAGGGTCCAATGGTGGTTTCCCGACGCTGGGATGGGACACCGGCGGCGATCATCCTTCTCGTCCGAACTCCGCGGGGGGAAATGGGCGAGACCCAGCCTTCCACTTCCTCTTCTGGCTGTTTGAATCTCGCGGGGCTTGCTTCTTCCCTCCTGTCCCCTCCCCCTTGTCACCAGGGCCCAGTCAACAGGTATCTTAGCATGACAATGGGGAAAATTCCACAGAGGGAAAAAAAAAGAAAGAACTAACCCTCAACACCCCCAAAATGCAGTGCTGGGAAATATCTTGTGATGCTAAGTGAACTTTATCACCCTGAATGGCTGCTGACAGCTGCTCACCCTTGCAGTGAGCTCTGTGTATGCTCTGTGGGGAGTCTAGTGGTCACACAGCTCTTTGGGGACTGGCTGGCCTCTGGGGCGCAGCATCCACTCCTTGTGGGGTGTTTGGCCCTCCCTAGAAGAGACTGCAACCTGCTGCCTCCCTCCAGCTCCACTGAGGATTCTGATCCTTCTCCCTCTTGCCAGCCCCCGTGGCCCTGCAGGTAAGTCAGGGTAGGGTTTTTTGGTCTTTTTATTCTTTCCCAGATGGGTATTAATTCCGGGTGTTTTCCTGGTTTGTTTTTGTTTCTCTCTCTTTTTTTTTTGTTTGTTTGTTTGTTTGTTTTTTCCCATTTCCAAGTTCAAGGAGCAGTGTGTGGTTAACACAGAGAGATGAGTCTCTGGATATTCAGTGCTGTCTTCATTAGTAGTCAGACAGTGGAACAGGTTGTCCAGAGAAACCGTGGCTATCCCATCCCTGGAGGTGTTCAAAGCCAGGCTGAATGGGGCTCTCAGCAGCCTGGTCTCATGGAATGTGTCCCTGCCCATGTCAAGGGGGTTGGAGCTTCAAGATCCCATTCCAACACAAGCAATTCTATGATTGTGTGATAATTCATAAAAGATTCATGTTAATCTTAAAAGTATTGGGGTTTATATAAACCAGAATACTCACGTCTGAAATGAAGTATGGACATTAGATAGAGAAAAATATATATTAAATCATTCTCTTTAAATCCCCCTGTTATGAATATAGTGTTTTTTAGTAAATTGTATTTTATGCCAGTTTGTAAAATGGGGGTTTCCCACGGCCTAAAAGATATTGCAAAATCAGATTTCCTGCTTTTGTATAATCAATTGCAGCCTGAAAGATTTTGCAATACCAGATTTTCTGCCTTGGTGTAATCAATTGCAACTTATCTGTTAAGACCACCCCCCTCCCATCTACTGTTCCTTATCTACCAAGACCACATGGCTACTTGACAAACTGTCCGGAGACTACAAGGAAAACCATACTATAAAAAGGAGTTGCAAACCAAGGTTCGACGGAGGGTGCAGTGGGCGGTGACCCCTCACGTTCCCCAGCGCTGCTTGCTCCTTCTATATCAAATAAAGCGATCTAAATTTTGCTAAGTATCGAGACTTTGTTTCTCATTTATAACATTCTGTGATTAACAAAAGCCCAAATCCTGACACTTCTGGCTCTTGGGCTGATCCGATTGCTCATTGCCATCTGTAGCATGATGAATAATACAACACGCAAACCGAGGCTGCTCCCTGAGGAGTGCAGAATTTAATAGCATCAAAGAAAGGCTGTCGGCTGCACAAGGTAAGCTGCCTGCCCCTCTCCTAGTGGGGTCTGTGTGCCCCCGCTCCCCTCAGCCCTCTGTTTCCCGACAATTTCCAGGTGCTAGGTGGAGTTGTGCCAGACGGAAAAGGGGGCACGGAGGGGGGCCCTGGCGAGGAGGCCCGTCTCCACGGCAACGAGGAGGTGCGGCCCAGCTTGCCCGCGGCCGCCGGGGTCCGGCCGGAGGCGGCGTTCGTCCCTCCGGTGGCAGTGTTTCTCGCTCGGGAGCCGCCGTGGCTCTGACCGGTGCCGCAGGACAGTGCGCGGGGCAGGCCCGCCGTTGTCACGGCAACCGCAACGCCCGGCGGCGGCACCTCCTTGTCCCCGACTGGGAGCGGCGGGGCCTGGAGTGCCGCAGGGGAGTAGGGAATCCTGGTGAGGACGTTCCCCACTGCTCCGTGATTCGGGGTTCGGGTTCTTGGGTGTGTGTGTATTTTAGTGCAGAAGGACAAAACGACAGAAATCGGTCGCTCTGTTCCGCCTTTTGTTGTGTCTGTGTCCGAGTGTAACCGCGTAGAGGTGTTACTAAGCTGTGCAAAACAAATGGTCATAGCGCGCACCCCCCACAGACACACCCCAAACAGAACAGAAGCAGGTGAAAATGAAGGTTTGAAATTTTCTGAATACTTTTCGTCCCTCTTAATGCTGAATCACTTCATAATATCCAAAATAGAATAGGAGATTCAGGATTTTCTGATGCCCACTATATAAGAAGGACATGGAACTGTTGGAGCAAGTCCAGAGGAGGCCACGAGGCTGGTAAGAGGACGGAAGCACCTCCCCTCTGGAGACAGGCTGAGAAGGTTAGGGCTGTTCAGCCTGGAGAGGATAAGGTTGTGTGGAAACCTCATTACAACCTTCCACTATCTGAAGAGGCTCATAGGGAAGCCAGAGAGGGACTCCTTGTCAGGAACAGCAGTGACAGGGCAGGGGGAAAATGGGTACAGACTGAAAGAGGGGAAGTTTAGGTTACAGATTAGGAGGAAATTCTTCACAGTGAGGGTGTTGAAACACTGGAACACGTTGGCTGGGGAGATGGTGGATGCCTCATTCCTGAAAGTCTTCAAGACCAGGTTGGATGGTGCTTTGAACAACCTGGTCTAATGGGAGATGTTCCTGCCCATGGCAGTGGGCACTGGGACAAGATGATCTGAAAGTCCATTCCAACTTCTTAACATTCTATTATTCTATGAAACAAGTAATTAGATGGGAAATTCTCTCTTCAGCCATGGCTACTTTACCTTAAAACAGGAGAAGTTGATTTTTATGGTGCTCCCCATTAATACACTTAACCTAAATGAATTAAACAGCATGTTCCTGTTTGTATTGAGTGACACAGACTGATGTCAACATGTTTTTTAAAAGGCACAATTAACCTGTGTAGCTTTTTTATCTGCTTGTTATAATAATGAAGTCACAGAGAAGTAGTTCTTTTGTGCTGTATATGCACTAGAGCAAAGTAATCTCCATTAAGATCCCAGGTCCATCATGATCCAAACCAAGGATATTTGTGAAGGAAGGGACATTTCCTTGCAAAAATCATATCATACGAGGTGGTGCAGGAAAAACATGATGGAAGTAGATATGGTGTGGGAAGCCAAGGCAATAGTCTGAACAAGCTCTAAAAATTTAAATTCTGAGAAATCTAGTGTGAATGAGTGATTCCGGTGGCAAATGTTAGCTAAAAAACAAAGTGAAAAAACTGCCAGATTTTCTTGAACAACATATGGATCAAAGAAAACAAAGAGCTTTTAAAAGTTTCTGTACAAACAATTTTGCAGCAAAAAATGCCCAGCTTTATTACCACTCTAAAACAAATCTTGACTAAGTCTTGAGGCTGAAAAGAACATCACTCTTTTCTGGCATGAAATCCTGAGTTCTAAGAAGCAGAGCTGATATTCCTGAGAATATATAACTAGGAACTCGGAGATGCTCATCAGAACTCGAAACAAAAGCTTGGAAGAATTCAAGCAACATCCGCTGGATGAAAGGGTTTTTACAAAATGCATAGGTGGCTTTGGCAGTCCAAGTGCAACCCTTGTTGATTCTCTGATTCTGTGATTCTTGTCTGGAAGGGCAGGATGGTCATACAGCAAGCTGTCTTGCTGTTCTAGGGCTATCCAGAGTCAGAGCTCTCTCTTATACCCCATATTGTCTTGCCATATCATGTGGAATGTTAAGGGGTTGGAATGGACCTTAAAGAGCATCAAATTGTGACCTCCCTGCGATGGGCAGGGACACCTTCCACTAGACCATGTTGCTCAAAGCACCATCCAACCTGGTCTTGAAGACTTTCAGGAATGGGGCAGCCATAATCTCCCTGGGAAACCTGTTCCAGTGCCTTATTGCTGAAACAACAAAGAATTTAATCCTAATGTCTAATCTAAATTTCCCCTCTTTCAATTTGTACCCATTACTCCTTGTCCTGTCACAACAATCATGATCTTTAATATATTGAAAATTACACAGATTAATCCTACTAGAGACATGTAGAAGTGGCACCTTCCAGCCTACAGCAGATGGTACAAGAACAGGAACTTTTGAATAATTGATGTTTTCTTCTTCTGTGCTGCTTTTGTAAAAAGTAATAAACAAATCATTGAAAGAATGATGAGGGGCTAAAGCTATAAACAGAACAGAATCAGCTCTCTAGGCTTGTGTGTTCACATCTTTAAACTTTTGCATCTTTGATGCCTTGTACTGTGTGAACTGAGCTGAGGAGCAGTAGGCAGTCAGCCTGGAGCACCAAACACTGGCCTTTAAGCAGTCCTTCAGGAGCTGGTGGCACCTGTGTGCTATGCAGTACAAAGATTTTTTAAAAGATTCAGTCCTTATAGTGGCTCATCTTCAGTTTTGTCATGAGCATTATTAACAGGTTAATGAGCATTTAAAGTTACACTGCATTTAAACAAGATAAGATACAAACAAGATGAGATACAAGCAAGAAGTTTGTAGCACTTTTGGCTAACATAACATAAAGTAGTAGTCTCCTTGTCCAAGCACAAGGCTAACTGTTAAAAGATCATGAGTTCTAGTTTAAACTCTGTCAGAGACCTTAAATCACCTTGATTTACATTAACTTAAACCTTTTCCCAGTAGCCAGAGCTGGAAAGGCCAAAACCATTCATGTTTATGATCCATCAGTGATCCTTAGTCCTGAGGTGCTGTGGCATTGTCTAACATGCTTATATTAATACTGTTCACAAGTTTGATGTGTGTGTCACAGGATATATCAGTATTTGTGTGTCATTAGAGTTTTAAAACATTTTATTCCCTCTCCTTTTTGTAGTATTACTCTAACACATCACCAAAATGAGTGAAAAGGAAGATCAAGCAGATGTGAGTGATTCAACAGAAAATGCAGAATATGATGATGATTTTGAAAAAGACCCAGAATGCCTAACTGATGAAGAAGAAAAACAAAACCTTTGTGAAAAAGAGGTATTTGTTACATTAAATGCTAGTTGTGTTATTTAGAAGACAAGAATGAGTAATGTTTGGAATCATAGGCACAAATTCAGTATAGCTTGAAATGTGTAGGTGCATTCACTGAATCTTGACAAGGAAGGTGCTTGGAATTATAGTGAAAAACATTTCAGCAAGCTGGTTAGTTTGGTTATAATATCTGTAAAGCAGAAAATTCAGTGTTCATTGAAAATGATACATTTTTTTTTCAAAAGTACTTCTGGGTTCCTTTAAATGTTTGTACAACACTTTTTGCGGTTTTATGCTGTCACTAATCACTTTACTGGATAGTTAAACTTTGTTTGAATGTGAAGAAAATGACGAGTTTTGTTAGTGCCAAAAAAGCTGTTAGTTATGACATGTACTATCTGACAGTCTGGTTTAGGATGCAGGTAATTTGTACTGCTCTTCTCTCCCACTGTTTCTCTTTCTTTGATAACTATTCTTTTGTTGAGAGAAGACTAGTTTATTTTATTTTTTTTAGAAACCTGAAGTGAAGGAAGAGGATGTTGAAGCACAACTTCCTAATGCTGCAGACAGCTTTCAGGAAGGCAATGAGGAAATGGAAGAAAAACTAGATCAGCTTTCAGAAGCAGATGTAAATGTGAAAGTGATATACTCTAATGAAAAACATTTGGAATCCAGGGCAGATAGTGAACAGGAGCACCATGAATCTGATACTGAGAGAGAAAGCTCTATCCAGGAATCCAAGCTGGAAAATGAGCAGGAACTGGATGATGGAGAGGATGAAGAAATGAAGCGTTATGTCTTGGAAAAGATTGAAGAAGCCAAGAAAGAGCTGGAAAATCAGGCTCTGTGGATCAGAGAACGGAAATTAAAATTTAAGGGTGAGGTGGCTCTTCAAGCTCCTCCTGCAGAAGACGCTGAAGTTGGTAAAACTGACCTTGCAAGAGAAGATGATAGTTCAGTTCAGCTGTCTCAGCTGCGTATTTCTGGTGGCACAGGACAGAAAGGCACATCACTTTCAGAATATGCTGGCTCAGATGTGGAAGTGACAGATGGTAAAGTCCTAGTGGAAAAAGGTGGAAAGTTTGAACTCTTAAGTTTATGTGATATTGAAAGCCAGGGCATATTGCCCCCAGTAAGTGTTTCTTTTACAGATACTGGAACTCAACATATATCTCCAAAATCTCCACTCTCCAGTTCTTTGCCCACTGCGTCTCAAATGAAAGAAATACCTCCATCTGATGCTAAGCCACAGCCAGATTCTGCTTCGAATGGTAGAAGAGATCTGGGAAAACAGAAGACTGAGTCTGCAAACACATCCATGAAAAGCTCCACTTACACTCTTACTCCCAGACAAAAAGAATTAAGGAAACAGATAGAACTAAGGAATGAAAGACTGAGGAGAGAGGTAAATACATAGAGTAAAGTAAATCACAGTGACCATCCTATTGCTCCACAAAGATCATGTGCTCATGGTATTTACTCCATTCTTCCTTGATAAAAGAGGCAGCAATAATAGTTGTAGTAGTAATAATAGCAACAACAATAATAACAGTAATTTTCTGGGGTTTATAGAGAATCTCTCAAAGTTCCTTTCCCAGAGTGATACAGGACCATGCCTTGCTCAGAGGAGAAATGAAGTATTTATTTAATATATCCTTCAAAAATAGGCCTTGTTTTTCTTGCTGCTTTTGCTTCTTGACTCTCTCTCTACGTAGGTTCTGTTACAGTCACACAGTTTATGGAATGTAGCACATGGTGTCACATCTGCACATACTATGCTGCAGTGCAGGAAGTTTACATTAAGCACAGTAAGGCTGGTGAGGAACATTTGGGTACTCAAGAAGTATAGATTAGGCAATTATCATATGGGAGAGTGTTCAGTTGTAATATAACATTTACACAGCAGAGTGACTGTAAGAACCTTTTTAATTCTTTCTCAGCTCCTTATGCAGAAAAAAATTGTATTTGATAGAGTCAGCCTCTGATAGCTATAATGGGGACTTCAGAAATCTTTACCAGAGAGTTAAAAAATGTTGATGTTTTTCTTCATTACACATTATGATGACAAAGTTAAGAAAAAGTTAACTTGCTATGTGTGTTGTTCTATAAAAGGAATATGAAGGATCTGCCATTTTTCTGTGCCGCGATATACTAATTGAGCTGGCTAAGTAGCTTCCAAGATTACTATCTATCTGTGGAAAGAGCTCTAGCCTGCTTTATTTGAAAAGGTTGCTGAGGCTCAGCTTAGTAATCAGGAGTATGAAATCTGATGAATAATTGAAGTGTTTTCTTTGTGCGCACAAGACTAGAATCTCTTGAAACCTTGCTGTGTATTTAAAGTAAAAGGTAGGGTAGTAAGGGGATGGAGGATTATTTTCCTAACAGTGTGTGCTAAATTTCTTCCTTTGTTGGCTGACTTATGGAAAGGTAAGGATATGTTGCCTCATTTCTTCATTCTGCAATGGAATTCTTCCCATTCTGTGATGGATTTCACAGGCATGAAACATTTCTTGACATTACTAGACTCCATCTGCTTCATTTTGGTGGAGATTTGTTCATTCCAGTATATTAGAAATGGAAAGTTTGGAGGATATCTGAAAGTTGTGTGTAGATGGGAAGAACATCACCTATTTGCAAGAAGATTAGATTTCTCAAAGTATTGAAATGAGCAGGGATTGTAGCTTTTGTGTCAAAGAGAGTAAATCCTGGTAAAAAAATGTCCTAGTCAGCTTGCTGAAGCTTTAATTTAAACTTTTTCTCCCCCTCGTAGGTACTTATCATTAGCTATAATGTAATTAATAAGTAAAATAAACATTTATCAATTTTGTAAATATCAGTTCATTTTGTACACTTGAAAAAAGCCTGAAGCTATTAATACTCCTTAGGTAAATACATTGCAACTTCATGTCCAAAAAAAGGCCCTTTTTTATTAGGTAATGCCTGGAATCCAGATGTTGTTAAATATCCTTTAGGGTTTAGTGGTCCATCAAGCATGAGAGCTGCATTTATTTTTAAAATGTGTCCATTTAAAGTGATTCTAAGCTAACCAGAGATATTGGGCAGACTTAATTTTAAGAGTTTTTGCCTGATGCTATTTAAATGTCTGTGAGTTGAGAGGTGTCATGGAAATGGAAGTAATCACAAAAAGGAGTAGAGTGAAAGTGTCTGAATATATCACAAGCCACAGAAGTGCTCCAAGCAATTTCTTCCTAAATGTTGTATCAGCTGTGATACAGTCTTTGAGTATTTCTGTTTCATCTGTATTTTAGTGTGTCTCTCATGCAATTCAAATGGCTTATTTATTGCTTGCATCAGTCTTTGCAGATTAAGATAATTCTATTAAAAACTAAGTTTGTTTGCTTTTCTTTCCACTTAAGGAAGAAGAAAGGAAAAGGGAACTAGAAGAATTGAAGAGAAGAGAGAATGAATTCGTTTTTAGAGCTTGGTTACAGAAGAAGAAAGAACAGATACAAGAAGAAAAGCGAATTCGTCGTGCAAAGCAGCTGGAAGAGACGAGATTGAAAGTAAGGTCTCCTTAATGTGGAACTGAGATCTACAGTGCTCTTGTTAAATAGGAAAACCGAATTCTAAACCTGTGTTCTTAGCTAAACATGTGAAAATTTACAGCAATGGGAAATGTTCTTGTTACATTGTTTTCAGTGAAGAGCTAAACTTGCAGGTTATGATTGATGTGCTTGGCAAAGTGGCTTGCAATGTAGAAACAGCATATATGAACTTAACTATCACAGGGGATACAGTGATGCTCCCATATACCAGAAGGATTTGATTGAGCCCTGCAGTGAACAAGCAGCCAGAAGACTCTTTGGAGTGTGTTCCTTACCATCAGAACTTGTTAGCAAGCAGTTAATGCACATGACCTGATCAAAACCTGGAGATTCAGATGGTGTTCTAAAGTTCTTCTACCTTAAAGTGATGGGCTTGAAAAGCTAAATTCAGTACTTTTTTAAACATGGTGCTTTGAATGCTTGCTCGTGTATATTCTATGTCAAATTAGCATATGCTCTAGTGTGTTTATAAAGTATGTTTCATGGAGGGGAGATGCCAGTGGAATTGTAATGTCATTATTATAAAGGTAATTTACTGATAACTGTTGTGTATACATGTCTATTTTATTAACTAGGAGGTGATCAGAGATCCAGAAGAAGCCTACAGGTTATGGCTTAAAAAAAAGCACCAACAATATGTGAAAGAAAGACGGATAGAATTTTTGAGACGCCAAGCTGAGGAAGTGCCCCTTTTTCCAAGGAGAGAGGAATGTGACAGAGCTTTTAGAGAGTGAGTAGGGTCATTCCTAAGGGACCACATTTAGAACTTTTGTAGTCTATCATCTTGAAACTGTAGCTATCTTAGGTACATCTTTGCTGCTGAAGTCCTCATTGTTTTGGAGGGGTTTTTTTTTTGCATGAATATGCCCTTTTAAACTTATACGTTAGCAAAAATACATCAGTTCCTTGATGTTGTTTGTTCACTGCTGTGAAGCTATTTGTCAGAATCTGAGCTGAGAAGAGTGAATTGCTTTTGCTAAAAGAGGGATCTTCTCAAACCCTTGTTGCCTGTTCTGGAGCAAGCTTGGGTTGATTCAGTCCATGAAAGGAGCATAAAGTTAATCCAGTTTAACAAAAAGGGGAGGTAAAGGTGGGTGCAGAAGCAGGGGAATTGGGGTGGAAAAGTCGTGCTTCCTGTGTTTGGGTGTGGCAGGCTTTTAGACTGTCTCAGCCATGACACCCAACTTCACCCTACAAGACAGGGTGGCCTCCAGTTAAGTGGGGGACAAATATCTTTTGAATGGATGATGTGAAACTTGAAATTACAACTGCCAGTACTTCTGGTCCTCTTTCTTTCTTCACAGATGGCTGAGAAGGAAGAGAGAAGAGAAACAAGCAGCAGAGTTAGCTGCTAAAGAGAGAGACAGACAGCTTAGATTAGAAGCCAGAAGAGGAAGACAGAGGTGGAACATTCACTATACTTAATTCAGAGCCAAAATCCTTTTTTTTGGATCCTTCATAGATCATTACAGTTGAAAATTTGATGTAGCCACAGAGTTCTTGGTGACAATCTTCCTAATTTTTAATGCTTGAGTTTTTGTCCTTTACAGCTACTGACGTTTTGTGGTGTTTTTAAAGCTTTAAAGCAAGTTTAACAATTACCTTCAGCGACAATGATTTTCCTATCTATTTATTTGTAATTCAGTTGAAAAGCCTGCTTTAATGCATAACTCAGGTATCTTTTTTGGTTTAACCAAATCTACATGAGTGCAAGATGTATAGATGAGGGTGGCAAATACACATTCCCTTCTTTAAAAGGCACTTTATACTCAGCTCCATTATGGATTCCTGGATGCAGGCTACTGTGTAAAATGTTGAATTTTTGGATTAATATTGTTGTTTGATGCTGCTAGTGATTAAGACCATACAAAGTGTTATGTTGTTGGAAAATGATGTTTCTTTTACCACTTGCTATTGATCTGTTGACCAGCTCTAGACCAGGAGAGTGTGTTCTTTTAGGTTCTGGGAAATTGCTCATTGAGGACTAATGTGTAGGCGATTGTGCAACAGGTTTTGAAACTTATTTCTGTGAGTCATATTGAGTAGTTTTCTATTCCATGGAATTAAAACCTTGTGCAAATTATGACCTTTTCCAGTAGTAAGGAAGATAGGTTCCTTATATAAATGTCAATGTTTACTATAATAAATCTACCAATCTGCATCACCTTACCCAGATAAATTGTAAACTCTTGATAGAGAACATGCCAAAGTCACTCATGAAATCATAAAGTCAGTGAAATAAGAGGAGCATTCCGTCCACCTGTATGCCCCAACAGATTTCATGATCCTGGCATTGCTCCTAAATGTTTTCACACTCACACTGTTTTCTGGGAATACTGCAACAGATGGAAGTGTAGTAGATGCAAAGCAGATTTGTTGGAAGTATTTTTCTTGGTTATTTCTAGAGCTAGTCACAGGCATATTAAGAGCACTGGTGTTGGACTCGAGGCTGCTCTGTTGCAGCTTTTGTCAGCATAGCGATCGAACATGGACACAAAAAGAAAACTTTTGATGGGACACATAAGTAACAGGTGCCCTCCTCCTTCCAGTACCTTCCCCTGACACCAAAGGCAAGAAGAGCTTCCTGTGTCTAGCAAGCAAATCCATGGGGAATGTTTGCAAAGGTTCACACACACCATCTCCCTAATTGTAGAAAACTACAAAAGAGATGCTTCTCCGTTCATTGCCTCACACCAGCAGAATGAAGGTTTTTACACTTCAGTGTCATATAGTTCCATTTATGTTACAGAGAAAACAGGGTCAGAAATGTGACTTCATTAAATCCAAAACTGCAACTTGAAAGCAGCAAAAGAAGTTTATTGTAGCTTTCTTCATGTAAACCAAAGCAGAGACAGCTTACATATTCTGATCATGGGTATGAGACTCAAAGGAAAATTGGGTAAAAGCAACCATTTCAGAAACCTTTTCCCTAAACTAGACCGCTTCATATGGTTTAGGGGTCAAATTAAGAAACTTAAATAGGCTTCTTTGGATTTAGCAGATTGTCTCCTAAAAGTTCTCTTCAAACTTAAGTCCAGAACTTCAAATCTACATCAAGATTATAAAACTATAGAAGCAAAAAAATACCTATTTTTCTTTTTAACAGTACCTGTGCAAACTTAGTGCTTATTTTCATCTTCCCATAATACCCAGGAAGACCTCGAGCAAGGACTGAGTCCTAATGCCAGGCCAGGATTCAGTACTACGTACTAAAGGAAGTATATCAGTCTGCCTTTGCTGAGGATCAGCTACGCAGCAGCTTCAGCTCTATGGAAACACAAGAATAATCTCATCCTGCAGAGTTTTCTAGAATCCACTTGAAAGCAGTTACTACTTATATATTATAGCTAGAGTTCATTCAAGCTTCATCTCCTTCTTGATAGGAGGGGTGACATTGCATATACTCTTGCTTTCAGAACTTACAGCTATGAAGAATCATTGCACATACTCCTTTTTATAACTAAATTTAAAAGGTAGAACATAGACTTGGGGCCAGTTCATCACCTTGGCTAAAATTAAAATCAAAAATAGCATGTAACTGACCATTTACCATTACTTTATTTTTAAATTTAGACATAATTGATTAGCACTTCATTTGCTTTGGTACAGTTACACTTCTGTCTCCCTCTAAAGGGGAATTCATTAAGATTTGCCAATAAGCCTATAAATGTTAAGTAGTCAAGAGCATCTCTATGCTCTATAAATTGGACCAGCATAATGTTTTTTGTCCTGTATTTATATAAGAAAATAAGCAGCTTTCCCTATTGAGAAGTAGTAGAAGTATCCCAGAGACTATGGAAATCCTGTCAGTCTCTAACTTCAAGAGGTAGAGAAGCAGAAACTGTGTAATTTCTATTGCCAAACCCACCCATTACAGAAAAAGGACAAAGGGAAGCCTGCTGAATATCAACTAGTGTAAAACTTCAGAAAGAACAGCTGCCTTGGCTGGGCTTTTAAAGGGCTATTAGCTCTCCTTGACAGTGATTGCAACAATTGAAGGTGACATCTTCGTATCTTGCATATGGGTGAAACCTTCCAATACTTTTCTTTGTGGAAAGGAAAGAAGATGGAGAAGTCTCAGAAAAAGAAACTTCTGTTGATGTTTCTGGATGTGCAGCTGGATCCAGTACATGTAGCATCTAAGGATGGAAAAATTGACACTGAAAATATTTTTACACAGTTTAATGGGCCTTTTCCTTCTCTAAGAGCTAGGAAGGATATCTACTCCAAAGCCATTTTTCATCTTTTTTCCAAGTTAAAAATGAAATATCTGTTTACCCAGAACCTTAATATAAAGATTAACATGTATCAAGAGTTCTTACCATTTCAGCCATCTTCTCAGCAGGGGTATTGCAAAACTCCACAGCTGAAGTCTTTTTCAGACTGTTAGTGCCAACATTTCCTAGAAGATGTGAGCTTACAGCTTTGGCTAGCTTACAATTCACAGCTGCTAGCTCTGTTGTAGTGTAAGGCTGGGCACTAGGATAGTATGTCTGTTGTCTACCCCACTGAAGAGAGACCATGAGTTCTTCCAGTAGCCTGTGCAGAAAGGAAAGAAGCACTGTTAGTGGGGTTTGTATTCTATACTGTATAATCAGCACCCAGCACACTTCAGAGGAACCATCTCTTCCCAAGGCTTACTGTATAAGCTAAATCTTAAACCAAAGAAATAGACAAAAATAGTGTATAAGAACAAGGAGACAAATGGGCTATTCTCCAAGGCAAGGCCTCACCAACACAGGACATTAATACTGGGAACACTTATTTTACATCTGGCAGAGTAAGCACTGTAAAGTCCATGTAGGTAAAAGAATTATTTGATATTTTGGAAGGAAACAGTGAAGACTTGAAGTCAAGACAGAAAGTGATTAAAGAGAGAAAGCCTAAGGATGTGAAGGATGTCAGTTCCAAGGTTTATTATCCTTAAGACCTCAGGCCTCTAGGGTATGAAGAAAGTGTTCTATTACTTTTGCTCTTTCAGCTTTAAGACTGAAAAGTGACCATACTATACATCAGCATAATTGATTTTTGTTGAATATCACTGGAAGAGGGGAAAGTTATTTGATTCTCCTCTAACCTAAAATAAAATGACAAAAATGAAGTTTGCAGAGAGGTAATCTGGATTAGAAAAATCATACTTATGTGTATCAATCATCTCATGATGGAACTGATCACGTTCATTCAGCAAGTCCTGGATTGCACTTTGTGCATCCCTGGTTTGGCGCTGAAGAATTGCTCTGGTATTGGTCAGCTCATCAGCCATTACCCTGCAGAAGAAATCTCCAGTCAGTAGTGCAAGTGAACAGTTTGAAAGTCACTTTTTTCTACTACAGACCATCATTGGTCTGCTCAACCTGAATATTAAGCTGCTGTTCTCTGTTTCCTCCCCCATGCAGAGCCTATATTAATCTAATTAAGAAAAATTTCTGTTCAACCGCAGTGAACACCAGTGCAAGATTACGTTTTGACTGAGTTTAAACAATCTTAGGTCACTTAATACAGATCTTGTAACAGACATTTCAAATTACCTTGGGAAAGTGTACATGGTTGACAAGGATCCTGTGAAAGAAAAAGCTAAATACATTTTTCTTTTACTAACAATTCTCACAAGTATGCTGTAATCACATCTGTTCACTCATCTCTAAAAATGGAGGCTATGGCTACAGACTGCATTCATTTATGTCTCTCCCCTTCTCAGGGGCAACCACCAGATGCTAGATATGGGTGTTTAAGAGTTACAAAGGAGACAGCTGTTGTCACATTTTGTTATGCCGTAAGGATTGGCACTGACCCCTCCAGCAGGCATTTCAAATGCCTGTGATATTCCAAATGCAAAAACCAAAATGACATTTAAACAATCACCAATTAGAAATAGGAGATAAAAATGAACCAGAATGTTACAATACTGAAGAGTGTTACATTAAGCACACTGCTGAGAATCACAGCCCTGATCTCAGAATTCCTCGCATTAAAAAAAAAAAATCCACGTTTGCATAGTAGCTCTTGCTCAGCTAGGACTTACAAATACCATTAAAACCCATATGTTACACAAGTTATCATTCACCCCATATGCTGTAACTTCCTAAGACCAGCAAATTAAAGGGAGGAGACTGTATTCTATTGCCATTTCATTCAAGCAGGTCTTTTGTGACATGCATTAAGCACCATAATTCAGTCAGTTAAATCCAAGTATAGTAGAAAATTAAAAATCCTAGAACACTACAGATCTGGTAAGACAACTAAACTTAGCAAGTTTAAAGTCAATGTCAAATAAGATTTTGACTTTCAGACCTGCTTTTATGGTTAAAGAAGTAACAGTAGGGCTCTGAGCAGTAACACAACCAGCATTTGATAAAGAAGTCCCCCTACTTTTTCTTCTATAGGAGATCCCTGACTCACTACAAGCAGAGCTCTTAAACACATCAGCTTCTTCTCAAATTGATGACTGTATCATACTGGGGGGTTGCGGATGAAAATAACGAATTACCTTTAAGAAAAGTCAGCTGCCCTAGAAGACATTTTTATACCCTAAACTGCATGCGGTTTTACCAAACTTAAGAGCCTCTCTTGCTTTCTTGACAAGGAGATTTTAGGAGGTTTAAGACTCACTATAACAAGAGTATTCTGATTTACAAGGAGCTTACTTTCTTTATACCTTTCCTGTATTCTCAGATTTCATAGTAGGTGTCAGTATGGCTATGTCAATATGGCTATGTCCTCTGCATATGTAAGCACAGTGCAATGAGTTTATGTGATGAAAGACTGAAGGAGAATGCTGTTAGGACAGCTCCATAAGAGGGAATACCTGCTTGCTAGGAATTTGCTTCTCCACACATCACATTGTATAGACATGCGCTCCAGTTGTTCAGACAACTGAGTCATATTTCGTCCCAGGACTTCGTTTTCTAGGATGAGCTGATTCTTCTCACGAGCCATCCGTTCAAAGTGATACTGCAGATCATCCCCAACAGAAGCAACAAGTAATTTCTTCAACTCCCGATTGACCTGGAATTAGACCAGACTATTTTGTAACTATCAATAGAGAATAAACACTCCTAAGAATGCAGTGCAACTTACTGCAAATTTCTATCAGTAAATTGTCTTTCCCTTTCCAGAATGGGATGTTTCCAAGCAAGCGTAAACATTTGAGTCTAATGCATGTGCAACACATTCTTGTTTAAATTCTAACAGTCAAAGTGGAAGAATGAAAGCCTGCTGCAGGAAACAAGGTTTCTGTAGTATTCAACTCCTGAAACAGTAAGGTAACAAAGGATTAGACAAGACATCCACAGGTGTATGAAATAGAAAGTTATAGTCAAGCCTTCTACAGCATAACATTTTTCACTTAGTGATTAAAGAGCAAAGTCTTTCCTCATGAAAGATTCATTTCCCTGCAGCCATCTAGTGTGTTTCTCCCAGCTAAGTCTTTGACTCTTTCATCTGTTGTCAGAGAAGTGGCACTGGAATATTTTAATGTACTTCTACTCTATCTTAGCTGATAAGTTCAAAAGGGAACCTATTTGTTTCAAGGCTAAAGTGTCAAAGCAATTCTCTTTGGTCACATTCATAAACTGTTTATACAAACCAAAACAGTTCAGCTGTGAGAGAGAAAACACGTTTAATTTCTTACCTCTGTCTGTATACGCAGCTGATTAGAGAGACCTTCTTTATCTTGTAACAACCGCTTTTCTGAATTCTTTAGCTTTTCAATTGCATCTTTCAGCTCTATCTGTTCTTTCCTGGGATCTGTGGTTCCGTCTGACTGATGGAATGTGTCTCCTTTATGTCCCACAGATTTAGCTACTTTAGCATTTTTAGTTGGAACAACATGGGTGATGGCTGTTTTGGGGACTAATATTCTAATAGCTTCAATCTCCACTGATTTATCTGCATGTATTTTCCTGAGCTGCAGAACTCCAGGACTCAGAGAAGAGGCTGTCTTTTTACGGGGGCTGTGGTGGATGTGATGGCTCATAGTGTTGGCTCCAGTGATTACTTCTACTGATCCAGCTGTTTGCTCTGTTTCCATGCCATCTCCAGGTCCTCGAATGGGTGCTGAGGCATCATCAACTGAAATTTAGAATTGTGGAGGAAAAGTTTACCACCTTTCACTTGGTCATAGTGTCATTGTAAGTCTTCCCTTAATTTCTGTACGTCAAAGTTAGAGATTTTAATGATACGCTGCATATGTCAAATAGTTGATTGCAGCAGTTATTATCAAGCACAAGTCAGAAAATCATAGAATGGTTTGGACTGGAAGGGACACCCTCCACTAGACCAGGTTGCTCAGGGCCCCATTCAACCTGTTCTTGAATACTTCTAGGGATGGGGCATCCACAACTTCCCTGGAAACCTGTTCCAGTGTCTCACCACCCTCACAGTAAGCCCTTACTCAAGTAAATTCTTACTCTAATGTGCATTGCTCATCAACAACAGCAGTACAAGACACAAAAATTGATCTGAATTACATTAATTTTAATTTCCTGCTGCCATACAAGATTAAATGCAGATACAAAAAAGCTTTCTTGGAAAAAACAATCTTGACAACATTACTCATAGGCTAAAAACAAAATCAGGTTTTGGGAGCTGGCAGGATCAGAGCAGTTTCATTTTAAAAGCAAGAAGCAAATGAAAAACAGCTATTACCCAGACAGCTACTGACACCTAAAGACGTTTAGCAGACTTTTAAGTACTAACATGTTTTACTTGTCCAAGTAAAGGTTTAAGAAAAGCCAACAACCCAGTTCTGCTCCATTTCTGAACTACAGACTCCAGCATTCCCAGTAATGCTGCATTCTGCTCTGTAGTCCCCAATATGCACAACATTTATTGAAATTAATTTTATTTAGGTCCCCTAAGTTTTCAGGTGAATCAATCATTATTGTAGTATAGTTTCCTCACAATGGGTGAGAGATACAAAGTTTCTGAGGGCATGGCAACACATACTGCTTTTTTTCTCATACCAAAGGCAATAATGTGAACTTGTGTCCTCTATCCATATATTAATGGATTTCAAAAATGCTGTAGTAACACCATTATATTGCCTTACTTTCAAGTTTGCTGAATCAGTACCAACAGGTTCTAAATACCAGAGACAGCTGTCAGAAAAGTGTACAGACAGATCACAGTACTAGTGACAAATTTAATTTTCATTATTGAGCTGGATTAGAAAAAACTACTTTCAATTACTGTTCCATCCAGGCAGGTCTGGTTTTCACTGCAATAACAAAGTCACAGAACTTTCACACTACTTCCTTATAGCTATGAGGATGAAAGGAGCCTGGTATACAGTATAACTCTGGTGTTTAGAATTCCAATTCTAATCCAGTCTTCTTAGATGTCATATGAACAACCTACCTTTTTCTAGAGATGTCATTTTCTCTTTAGCAGTCAGCTCTTCCTAGCTAGGTAAGCCTGAGGAAGAAATCAAAAGGGGAGAAAAAAAAAAATCTTCAGCAAACTAACAGCGACAGTTAATCTTGGATTATCCCATTTTCTAGTACAATCTCTAAACCCCAGTTCAGTAGCACAGTGAAAAAAATCCACACCAAAATAAAAGGGAAAAACACAAAATGGTAAAATCTATGCCAAACCCCACAGAGTTAAAAGGAAGAAAACTGCTTCTGGCACTTGTGTCTTTTTTTCACCAAGAGCTGCACTCCAACTCCTTTGCATTGCTCCTCATCTTGTTCTAGTTTCCATTCCTCTGTTTGTTTTTTTTCTGATCTCCCTCCTTTTTTCAGTGAGCCTCCATCCTACCCTTTAAAAGCCTGTAACACTCCCACAGTACAACTGCATAACCGTGCTAGGATAACCTAAAATAATCGCACAAACACAAGAAAAGGAAATCCCACACTTTTCTTCAAGTAGATCAAGAGGTGAGGAGGAAACAATAGCAACTGCACAGCCACAAAATTAATTTAGTCCTGCTTGCTGAAACAACCTTTTTGACAGGGCCAATTCTCAGTCAAAGAAGGAGTCAGTACCCTGAGTGGGTGCACATGCTTAGTTTACTCTAAAAACAAAAGCTGACCCCCAGTTTGGCCCAATCCACCACCCTGGCTATTTTCTCCCTTATCCACCAAAGGTATCGACCACTGCCACCTGCATCCACAGGACCATCCACTCTCAATAATACAAGTCACTCATTCCTCTTTTCTAGGGTCTAACTACATTACTTGGAGATGAGTATACCCCTATCCTGCTTGGTTGGCTTTTTTTCTGTGAGTTCTCCACATTATTCAAGAGAAATTCCCATGGCACTTGCTTCCTTTCACTGTACCACTAAGATGTTTAACTACAGCTTTTTTACTTCCATTGTAGCAGCTCTCTCTAAAAAGAAAATGGCAGCAGTGAGCACACTGCTACTTTTGGGTTTCTGGACCAAAGCTTTGTTTTACGTCAGCCAGGTTTATCTTTTGTGATGAACAGAAAAGAAACACCTTTTCCTCCTTGAGCTTTCTCTAACGGCAGACAGAGATGTCTCACCATCTGTTGCTTCTACAACTGGAGTTGTGTGTTTGCTTATTTAATAGCATTAGGTGTTAATCACCACTGTTGTTCGTTCCTTTTGATTAAGGATCTCTACTTGATGAAAACGAGGAGGGTGAAAGCGTAGCTGCTCAAGAAGAGGCAAGAATTAGGATTAGGAGCATCTGGATTTATCCGCTCCATCAGCCGGTGATCCTGCTCTTTCAGAGTTCACGCTATAACCCTGGGCAGTTACGTGTGCAGGTAGTGTAAGCCTCCCAACACGTCCCCCTCCTCCTCCATCTCCCTCACTGGTTGCACCAATACCCACCGCACCTCTCAGGACGCCGAGCCCTGCAGGATCTAGGGCCTCGCACAGTCACCGCCCGCCCGGCCCCAGCTCCAGCCCCCCGGCCCCGACAGACCAGCCCACAACAGTGACTCCGCGGCAACCCCCACAGTTGTCACCTCCGCGGCTTCCGCGTCCGGTGGCGGGCGGGGCGAGGGCGGGGCACCTCGCGCGTCATTGTCCGTTCCCACCCAATCGCGGCCCCGGGCGCGGGGGCGGTGCTTCGGTTGACGGGGCAGGGGCAGGCTGGGCGTGGCCATCACCGCCGTCATCAGCCTCATCACTGTCGTCGCCATGGTAAGCGGGGGACACGGGGCTGGGGGGTAGTGGCGTCTCCGCGGGACAGAACTTCTCAGGGCTGCGGGAGGGACGCGGCCGGCTCCGCCCGGCCCTTGGCTAAGGGGCCCGTGGGGCGCAGACGACGGATGTTTTTACGGGGCCGTTCGGGCTCGTTGCTGCTCAGCTGTTGGGGAGCTGCTGCTGCCGCCCTGAGTTGGGAATCGACTGGGCCTGGAACTCGGGAGAACTCGAGGGAAGGCAGTGGTGCATTTGGGGGAGAGAATACGTTTTAGATGCCACAGTATTCTTGACTGGATGTGCTGTGTAGTAATGCAGGACAGACAGTAGGATGTCATTGCAGGGGCAATAATAAAAAAAAAACCCAGTTTGCATTTTAATCTCGGGGAAAGGTTCTTCACCCAGAGGGTGGTTGGGCACTGGAACAGGCTCCGCAGGGAAGTGGTCACAGCACCAAGCCTGACAGAGTTCAAGGAGCATTTGGACAATGCTCTCGGGCACATGGTGTGATTCTTGAGGTTGCCGTGTGCGAGGCCTCGACAGTCCTTGTGGTTCTCTTCCATCGCAGCATATTCTGAGATTATAATGAAACTCAACTGAGTTCCCCTTGCCCAAGATGGTGTGCAAACCCCGGTGTTGTAGAGCTGATTAAAAAAAATCTACAGCTTTGAGTTGCATTTTGTACTCAAACTCACATGCAAGACACATGCGGTAGCCAGGCAGATGCATCTGTGTGTGGGTCCACCATTAAATACCTGTCCCCAGCACCTCAAATTTTCCCCAGCCCCTCCAGCATCTTATTTTGCACCTTGCTTTGAAACATAAACTCAATGTCAGCATTTGCTGCTTAAATAGAAATGCCACTGTTTGCTTTCAGATACAGGGGTTTTAAGTGTTCTGTTTAATCTAGGCAAAACTAATTTTCACCTCCCATGTCAAATTTATTCATGTTGGCAGAAGTCCTGCTTTCTGAGTTGCATCTTAGATAAAGCGTTTACCTTGTTTTAGCTGATTGTCACTGAGTTTGACATGTTTCTAACCTCCCTTTATTTGTGAGGTAACACCAATTTAATTAGAGCAGTACAGAATCTTACAGCAACCTCCAACAAAATGTTTCATGACATATTTGTTTAATTTATTTTGAAAAGCCTTCAGTGATAGGGACTACACTATCTGTTGACATAATTCCATTTGAATGATGATTTTTATAGGTCACTGAGTTTTTTTTCTATTATATTCTGTGCTGGAAATGATACCAGTGATTATTTGTTCTCTTCTTTGTACGTTAAAGATACTCTGTTTTGTCTTTAATTTGTAGAAGTACTTGAAGATTTTAACTTTGCGCTTTCCTCATTTCACGTTTTTATTCAGTAAACAAATTTTGTTTTATTAATATTTTTCTGCTGGTAACTGGTTTTAAAATTAAGCTATTTTCCACTCTGCCTGCAGTTTTCTCTAGATGTGGTGTTTTAACCCTGCAGGTTTCTTCTCAGCTGCATTGTGTTCCACTGCTGCTGAACAGAGCAAAATTTTTGTTTCTTGTGTCTTAGATCTTCGTATTGTCAAATTTACCATTTTTTTTTCTTTAACTGTTTTGCACTCTCACTGCCACCTACCATAACTATCCAATTTCCTGTGGTTTCATTGTCTGGCCAATTTCTCCCCTTGTATTTGAATTTTTATTGTAATACTTTGCATTTGTTTCTGTAGAATTTTCAGAATTATCATTCTCAGTTCTGCTTCTAAGATGCTTGCAATCTTTCCCACACCTTAGTTGTCAGCCCAGATGCTGGATATATGCTTTCTCAGTTTCATTTTCAGTGTAGTAAGAAAAATCTGAAATAAAGTAGGTGCATGGCAGATCATTGTGGAACACCGTCTGACTCCCAGTTGGCAAGGGAAGTATTCCTAATTACATCTTCATATGATAGACATAACTGCTCTTTAGTTTAGGCCATAATGCCTTACTCAGCTTGTCAGATTCCTAGGTGACAGATTAAAAGCCTTATCAGTTCCCTGTTTGTCACAACTGTGGCTTCTCCCTTGCTCACTGTGTTAGAAAAAGATTTGTTCTTGACAAATTCACATTATCTGCTTTTTATTATTGTGTTGTTGTCTTAGATGTTCAATAACCATCTACTTAATAACTTGTTTCATTATCTTCACAAACACTGCCTCTCTTACCCGTCTCCTGAACCCTGGGACTGTTTTTCTCTGGTCTTTCAAGTGTTACAGAGTCCTGCTTGTTTCTTTTATACTAAAAATCCCATTAATTTTTCCACTCAATATCTTTCATCCTGACAGTTTCCTAAAATGCATTTAGAATAATTTGGCCACTGTAAGATGATGGGAGAATAGATGTTTAAGAATGAGTGCTACTCAGTTACATATGGACTCAGGATCTTGGGAAAGGGCTAAGTTATATAACTGTTGGATGCCACGGTTTATGCATCTGACCCATCTTAAACCTGTTCAGAGCATCTTTTCTCAGGAGTAAAATCAGAATATAAAAGATGTCTTCTGGTGGATTCTAATACTGGTCTGCAAGCTGGACTTTGGCATCAGGATTTTAATTAGATTCTGAAAGTAATGAATTTTGGGTTAAAAACCTTGACCAACCTTTAGTTCTATGTTGCTTCCACTTAATCATATAGCTTGAGTAAGTTTTAACGTACAACTCAGAGGAAACCTGTTACAAGTCATATCATGGCTTATAACAAAAAAAGGTAGTAATTTTTAGTGGAATCAGTTTGGAATGTATTTGTGTCACACCCTGTACTCCACTCACATGCAAGCAGTACTCTGGAAGTTGTTATGTGCACTGTAATACTGGGCATGCATATTGCTGTGGTGGCAGACGCTGAGGTAAAGGGACAAATGTTCTGAAGTATCCTGCAGTTATTTGTCTAACAGCACTTTGGCTTTACAGCCTGCTAATCAGTGGAGAACAGCTTTCCTTGTCATCAAATGACAGCATTTCAGATCAGTTCTGGTGCATTGTCTTAGTTTGAAAGACAGGTGTTTGTTAAGGAAAGCAGAAGCCTCCCTTTGAACTGAAAAATGTGATCCTTCCTTCTTACAGATTATTATGATTTTGAAATTAAGGGAGCTTTTAGGTAAAGATATGGGGATAGGAATAACAGTTCTTTACTAGTATATTTAACAAGAGGAACAAGAGCAACAACAGCTATGAAATTAGCCACAAACAGAACAGTAACTCAGTTCCAGTTCTTTCTGGATGCAGGCACTTTTTTTTTGAGCTGTAGTTACTGGTGCTGGGGGCAGGCAGGACCTGCAGAGCTGCAGGAGGGCTGGGGGTGATGGTAGCGCTGTCCCGGGGTGGGGAGAGAGAGATGGAGAGATCCCTCCGCTTACGGTGTTGGTTCCAGTGCTCAGCAGAGTGCTGGATGATGGCAGGGTAAAGCGAGAAGGCAGTAGTGAGGATGGCTCCCAGCATTGGGATGGCAGGGATGGGGCAGAGGCGGCGATCATTCTTCTTGTTCGAACTCCACGGGGAAATGGGGGGAGCCAGAGCCTTTTGTTTTCTCTTCTGGCTGTTTGAATTTTGCAGGGTTTCTCTCTTTTCTCCCCTTCCCCTTGCAGCCAGGGTCTAGCCAACAGGTATTTTAGCATGACAGTGGGGAAAATTTTACAGAGGGAAAAGGGAAAGAACTAACCCCCAACATTATTTACCCCGAATTTTTCTCTACCATTATGCTAGATTAAATCAAAATTTTCAAATTATAGACATATATACAGTTACAGATACAGGCACAGTATTATAGGTAGTTTATTTTAAAACAAGATTTTCTTGGGGTATGCATTGTTTTTTTTTTATTTTTTTGCATTACCCACCAGGTACAACTGGGTTTTTGAGTGAAAACTATTCTATGAATTGGGTTGTTTTTGCTGGAGGTAGAGTTTACCTAAATATTTTTTTCTAGTATGCTTTTCATGTGGCCTACTGGAACTTTATTTTTATTTGGTGATTTTAAGGGCTCAGACTGGGCAGGGCCTGCTTGATTAGTGGAACTTTGGGTGTTTATTAAATGTGTGGCTTTTGGTAGATTAATTTTCCAGTTTTTAAAAGTCCCCCCACCCAGTGCCTTCAAGGTGGTTTTAAGCAGTTCATTGCACTGTTCTACTTTTTCAGCCACTGGTGCGTGATAAGGAATGTGGTACACCTATTCGATGCCGTGTTTTTTGGCCCAGGTGTTTATGAGATTATTTTTGAAATGAGTTTTATTGTCTGATTTAATTTTTTTAGGGGTACCATGTTTCCAAAGGACTTGCTTTTCCAGGCCTAGGATGGTGTTGTGGGCAGTGGCATGAGGCACAGGGTAGGTTTTCAACCACTTAGTGGTGGCTTTCACTATGGTTAGCACATAGCGCTTGCCTTGGCGTGTTTGAGGCAGTGTGATGTAGTTAATTTCCCAGGCCTCCCAATACTTATATTTGGACTACTGTCCCCTATATTAGAGGGGCTTTACTTGCTTGGCTTGTTTGATGGCAGCACACGTTTTACAGTCATGAATAACTTGGGAAATACTGTTTATGGTTAGATTTATCCCTTGGTCTTGTGCCTACTTATAGGTAGCATTTTTGTCTTGATGACTTGAGGTATTATGGACTTATTGAGCCAGGAATAACTTTTTTTTTGTGTTGCCAGTTTAAGTGTATTTGTGACACCTTTATTCTTGCAGCCTGATCTACTTGCTTATTGTGTCGGTGCTTTTTATTAGCTCGACTCTTGGGGACGTGGGTGTTTACATGACGGATTTTTACGGGTAGCTTTTCTACCCGAGTGGCAATGTCTTTTTACTCATTAGCAGCCTAGATTGTTTTTTTTCTACATTGCCAGTTAGTCTTTTTCAATCTTTCCAGCCAATCCCACAGAGCATTGGCTACCATTCATGAATCAGTGTAAAGGTAAAGCTTTGGCTGCTTTTTTTCTTTTAGCCATGTCCAGGGCTAGCTGAACGGCTTTGAGTTCAGCAAGTTGACTTGATCTACTTTTTCCTTCGGTAGCTTGTGCAGCTTGTCGTGTGGGGCAATATACGGCTGCTTTCTATTTTGTTTATTTTTATGATGCGACAGGAACTGTCAGTGAAAAGAGCGTAGCGAGTTTTGTTTGTTGGCAGTTGGTTGTATGGTGGGGCTTCATCAGCCCAGGTCACTTGTTTTTGCTTCTTTTTATCGGCAAGACCAAAATTTTCACTTTTTGGCCAGTTTGTAATTATTTCTAAAATTCTAGGGTGATTTCGGTTTTTCATACAGATGCATTGTGTGATGAGGGCGATCTACTTGCTCCATGTGGTATTGGTGGCGTGGTGGGTAGAGGGGACTTTTCCTTTAAACATCTGCTGTAGCACTGGTAGTTGGGGTGCCAGGAGGAGCTGTGCTTCTGTGCCAGTCACTTTTGAGGCAACTTGAACTCCTTCATAAGCAGCTAAGATTTTCTTTTTGGTTGGGGTGTAGTTGGCTTTAGATTTTTTGTAATTTTGGTTCCAGAATCCTAGAGGTTGGCTTCGCGTTTCACTAGGTACCTTTTGCCAAAGGCTCCAGGACAAGCCCTTGTTCCCAGCTGCAGAGTAAAGCACATTCTTTACTTTTGGTTCTGTCTTGACTGGGCCGAGGGCTATTGCATGAGCGACCTCCTGCTTGATTTGGGTAAAGGCTTGCTGTTGCTCAGGGCCCCAGTGGAATTTGTTTTTTTACTGGGTGACCAGGTAGAGAGGGCTCATGATTTGGCTGTACTCAGGAATGTGCATTTTCTAAAAGCCTATGGCACTTAGGAAAGCTTGTGTTTCCTTTTCGTTGGTTGGTGGAGACATCGCGGTGATTTTATTGATAACTTTAGTGGGGATTTGGTGCCGCCTGTCTTGCCACTTTACTCTTAGGAACTGGATTTTTCGGGCAGGACTTTTGACTTTGCTTCTTTTGATGGCAAAACTGGCTTCCAGTAGAATTTGGATGATCTTCTTTTCTTTCTCAAATACTTTTATTGCCATGTTTCCCTACACAGTGATGTCATTGATGTACTGCAGGTGTTCTGGAGCTTCACCCTTTTCCAGTGCAGCTTGGATCAGTCCATGGCAGATGGTGGGGCTGTGTTTCCACCCCTGGGGCAGTCGGTTCCAGGTGTACTGCCCACTCCTCTAGGTGAAAGTAAACTGAGGCTTGCTCTCTGCTGCCAGAGGAATGGAGAAAAATGCATTGGCAATGTCAATGGTGGCATACTACTTTGCTGCCTTGGACTCCAGTTTGTACTGGAGTTCCAGCATGTCCGGCACGGCAGCGCTCAGCGGTGGAGTCACTTCATTCAATGCACGATAGTCCACAGTCAATTTCCATTTTCTGTCAGACTTGCGCACAGGCCAGATGGGGCTGTTGAAGGGTGAGTGGGTTTTGCTGACCACCCCTTGGCCCTCCAGCTCACGGATCATCTTGTGGATGGGGATCACGGCATCTCGATTTGTCCTGTACTGCCTGTGGTGCACTGTCGAGGTGGTAATTGGCACCTGCTGCTCCTTCACCTTCAGGAGTCCCACTGCAGATGGGTTCTTTGACAGTCCAAGCAAGGTGTTCAATTGCTTAATGTTTTCTGCCTCTACAGCAGCTATACCAAAAGCCCACCTGAGTACCTTTGGGTCTTTGTAATAGCCATTTCTGAGGAAGTCTATGCTTAGAATACACGGTGCTTTTGGGCCAGTTACAATTGGATGTTTCTGCCACTCCTTCCCAGTCAGGCTTACCTCAGCCTTCAGTAAAGTTAATTCCTGTGATTCCCCTGTCACTCTAGCAATAGAAACAGGCTCTTCCCCCACATGTTCTGATGGTATTAGGGTGCACTGTGAACTAGTATCAACTAATGCCCTATGTTTTTGTGGCTCTGATGTGCCAGGCTGTTGGATTCACACTGTTCAAAAGATCCAGTTTTCCCGTGCCTCTCCCTGGCTAGAGGCAGGGCCCCTCTAGCACTGTTTTGTTTGTTTTTTTTTTTTTTTTTTTTTGGGTATACATATTGGAGGTTTCCTTAAGGGGATGTGACAAATCATCCTCCCTTTTGTAGTACCCTGCATCTTGGTTATGGGAAGTTGAGGCTACCTTCACTTTAGTGGAGCTTCCTTGGTTAGTGTTTCCCTCCCTGAGTTGACGCACCCGTGCTGCCAGGGCAGAAGTGGGTTTCCCATCCCACCTCCTCATGTCTTCCCCATGGTCATGTAGAAAGAACCACAGGTCAGTTTGTGGGGTGTACCCTCTCTCCCTAGATGGGGGACGTTGGGTTCTAACTCTGGAATCTGTGACTTGCACTGGTGCTGCATTGACCTTCCTCATCTCCTCCTTAAACTCCTCTTTGAGTTCCCTAATCACAGCAGAGACCTGAGCCTGCATTGGGCCATTGATCGTACTCTCAAAATTTCTGAGCTTATAGGCAACAGAACCCACTGTCTCGTGGTTGGTGTCAGCATTAATGGCTGCAATGAATGTGATGTATTGAGATGTCCCCAGGTGTGCCAGATTTCACAACATCTGCCCTGTGCACCTGATGTTTTTGGGGTCATTGTCATGTTGTCCACCCCTCCCAAAGAGTACTTCCTGTAGTGCTACTTCTCTCAGCTGTTGGATCCCCTCCTCAGCGGTCTTCCAGTGCATTCTATGGTGGTGCTCCTGCATTCTCTCTCTATGGACAAACCTCTCTCTTACACTCATTAAAAGCCGCTCCCAGAGGGAAAGAGGGCCTGGTTCCCTTACGAATACCTGATCCACGCATGAGTCTTGGGTCAGGGGTCCCAAATTCCTTGCCTCGGTACCATTTAGCTGCACACCTGTACCTATAAGGTCCCAGACCCTCAGTAACCAAGTTGTGAAAGCCTCACGGCCACGTGGTACAAAATCTTTACACAGATTATGGAGACTCTCGTATGACAGGGACTCCGTGACGATCTCAACCTCTGGCTCCCCTGCTGGTTGTGAGGGCCCTGCTTTCTGATCCTTATTATCTAGGTGCTTTGTTTTCACCTTAGACTTTCTAGTTTCCACAGGGGCAACTGCTGCTGGCTGTGAGTGCCCTTGCAGTTCAGCTGGAACCTGGCGAGATGTAACATTTGTGGGTTCCACTGCTGCACCATCAGGTTCTCCCTCTTTAAGGCAGGGGGAGAGTTTCTCAAGAGCTGGGGAAAGGTACTCCTTCAGCATTTGGCCTATCTCCTTCACTAGAAACCCCACCCACTGTGGGTGGTTCCTCTCTGAGGTGGGCTCTGGGCAGAGTTAGGTTCAGGGGCAGCATCCTTTATTTCTGGGGCAGGGTCAGGCTCAGGGGCAGCATCCTTAGTCTCTGGGGCAGGGCCAGGTTCTGGGGCAGAATCCCTATTCCTTGGGGGACGTATCAGGGTTGTCATCCAAGTCAATCTCCCCTCATCTCGGAATGTTAAATAGAACAGGTTTACAAGGCCTATTAGCAATGTCAGCCACTGTATGATATCATTACCACTTAGAAGAGATTTGATCCCTTCAAAAACTGGTGGAGCAGACCCAAAAAACTGTGTAAGGGGTTGGGACAAAATTTTCCCTGGTGTCATATCCTCACAGTATGTACCATTATTAAAGTAACCCCAAAAACATACAGTTAGAGTGTGATAGCTCCGAATCCATGTGCCCACCTTCCAGAGGAAGTTCAAAATCCATGAATTTCTCCCGTTATCAGCCCACAAAAGGAACTGGATAATAGTTACAGCAGCCTGAGTTATAGGACCCATGTTCAAGTAAGGGATTGCAAATGGGAGAGATAAAGCTGTGGCCACATGGAGCCCAAACCACAGTAAGCTGGACAGCATGATGCCACCTAACACAAAACTGAGGAGAACTCAAGAACTTATTCCTTTTTTTTACCCTTTCCTCTCAATGCCCTCAGGCCCCACGTTGGGTGCCAAAATCTGACTTAGTTTGAAAGACAGATGTTTGTTAAGGAAAGCAGAAGCCTCCCTTTGAACTGAAAAATGTGATCCTTCCTTCCTACCGATTATTATAATTTTGAAATTAAGGGAGCTTTCAGGCAAAGATATGGGGGTAGGAATAACAGTTCTTTACTAATATATTTAACAAGAGGAACAAGAGCAACAATGGCTACGAAATTAGCCACAAACAGAACAGTAACTCAGTTCCAGTTCTTTCTGGCTGCAGGTGATTTTTTTCTGAGCTGCAGTTCCCAGCGCTGGGGGTGGGCAGTTCCTGCAGAGCTGCAGGAGGGCTGGGGGTGATGGTAGTGCTGTCCCAGGGGGGGAGAGAGATGGAGAGCGCTCTCTGCTCACGGTGTTGGTTCCAGTGCTCAGCAGAGTGCTGGATGATGGCAGGGTAAAGCGAGAAGGCAGTAGTGAGGATGGCTCCCAGCGTTGGGATGGCAGGGATGGGGCAGAGGCGGCGATCATTCTTCTTGTTCGAACTCCGCGGGGAAATGGGGGGAGCCAGAGCCTTTTGTTTTCTCTTCTGGCTGTTTGAATTCTGCAGGGTTTCCCTCTTTTCTCCCCTTCCCCTTGCCACCAGGGCCTAGTCAACAGGTATGTTAGCATGACAGTGGGGAAAATTCTACAGAGGGAAAAGGGAATGAACCAACCTCCAACATGCATTTTGGTGTCTGGTTTGTAATTGTGCAAGACCTGGCTGCTGTGGACGGTGAGCAGTAAATTACCAAACGGAAGCCTTCTTTTCTCTACCCAAGATTTGCTCTCCCTCTTGGCTGCTGTAGTGCTCTATTATTCTGTAATGGTACCTTTCATGTAATCACATGCAGAGATGTATTTGTCCATAATGGTAACAACATTAATTTCTTTTGATTCATGAGTTTGGTGCACTGTGACACTTGAAAGTGTTCCAGATATGGAAGTGCAGCATTTTCCAGGGAACAATGGGCTCTGTTCAGCGCAGACAGGGAGCCTGATTGCAGTGGAAATGGCACATAGGTGCAGTTAGAGGATTTCCTTTTCTTCCACCCTTTGAAACAATTATTGTTACCCATGCAATCTGACAGCTGTATTCTACATTACAAAGACTCTTTGAACAACAGGACAAACATTATTTCCTTCTTGTGTATAAAGAAATCAAAGCATATAAAAGCCAGGTAACTTGTCTAATTGATACCATCTGGTTTTGATCTTATGGGTGTAGAAGTACATGGTTAGTGGAATTTAGGTGTCCAACTACCTTGGTTCTTTTTGCAGTTAGGGGAAAATTTATATGAAATTTGTTCTCCTGCCTGCCAGAGCTTGCAGTCTTATAATTTTGACAAAAAACTTATATATCAAGGGATGAGCAGTTCGCCTCAGTTCAACAGAAAATTTGAAAACTTGTGTGTTGCATGTTTGCTGTAATTATTATCATCAGTTCATTAGTAAAACCCACAGCTTGGAGAACACCAACATGGAAATCGTCAGTTTAGACAAGACAGGGAAGAAAAATGAGAATTTTTTTTTTTTAGTGCTTTGATTCATCAGTGGAAAATACTTATTTCCTTTTTGGGAAATGGGTCTTATGAAATGAATCAGGAATTTCTA
The DNA here is from genome assembly GCF_963662255.1 of Cinclus cinclus. Taxonomy (NCBI): domain Eukaryota; kingdom Metazoa; phylum Chordata; class Aves; order Passeriformes; family Cinclidae; genus Cinclus; species Cinclus cinclus. The sequence continues at coordinate 21,737,763 of NC_085047.1, read as the reverse complement.
GAATTTGACAATAGTGAGGCCTGGGTTTTCATGGTGTCTTCAGATTTTCAGCTGAAGACTTTAAAAAGGCAGAACAGCTCATGGGGCTGTATTGGTTTACAGGAGTTTCTCTTGGGACCCAGCAATCTCAACCATTCTGGATGAGCTGGTAAAATGGAATAATTTTGATGAAGATCTGTCATTCAGAACTGATAATATAAACAGACCAAACTCTACTGCTTATGGACTTTCCTGAACGAGTGCATGTTTGTAAAATGACTTTTTGTAATTTTCCAATCGCTTACTTCCTGCTGCAAAACAGCTGCCATTAAAAAAAAATTAAACTCTTCCAGGAAAAGATACAATATCTCTACAAAAGACACTTTCCTAATGCTAGAGAAATTTTGCTTCTTTGGTCTTAAAACGAGACTCTGTTTCACTAGAATGACAGCTGAGTACATTGAATTTTTCTCAGCTGCACAATGGCCTGATCCTGTCAGTTGAAAGTTTGCAAGACAGAACCAGCCACAAGGACAAGTCTCTGTACTTAATGGCCAACTCTCATTTGCAGCATTTCATCACAGGAAAAAAATTTTGTATGCAGCGTGAGGAGAAAATAAGCAAAATGCTATCAGGTGACCTCTAACTACGTTTTCCATGATGAGTCTTCCTGTGAGCATCAAGAGTATGTCATGGTTTCATCTCGAACTGGTGATTTCAAACAGTGCAAATTTACTTCTTCAGCAGGTAGGCTGTGTGCATTGCAGAATATGTAGCTGGCAAAATAACAGATTCTTTGGCACTCTGTCAGGCAAGTGAAAAACTGTTTGAAAATCCCCATAACTTTCCTTTGTTTCAGGAGCTCATTTTGGGCTTGATGCTGACATTTTTATGACATTATGTGCTTTATAAAATACCACCCTACTAATACAAAGTTGACGGGTTTAGAATCCATGGGATAAATTACTTCTTACTGTAGCCAAATCTTGGCTTTGTCTTGCAGAAATCACCATCTCTCCAAATGTAATTTTAGATGAATTGATGGCTCTTCTGATGGGGTGGCTCAAACAGATGACATTGATATAGTCAAAGTTACCTAACATTGTCTAATGATACGTTTGGTACTAATCTCCCTTTATCATCCAGTTGTCTGTCCAGATAGTTTGAGTTGTGGGTACAGCTCTTAATAACTGACATGTCTGTCCTAATGGTATGTTGGGTTTTTAAAAATGTATTTATTGTCAGAAACTCCAGAATTTCAGGAATTACTCAGTGAACCAGTGCCAGGAATAAAGAAAAGTTACAAGCTTTCAGTTAGCAATAAAAAATAATAGAATTTGATGACAGAGACAGTAGTTATTTAAGGAGATCTTCCAGGTAGATTTGATGTGGGTAAAATTTACACTTAACCATCACAGCTCAGCATTTTTTGGAAGTACATCTAGATTGTTGCTAATACAAGAACCCAGCTGGTCTGTGTCAGATCTGGAGCAGATTGGAAGTAAGAGCATTTTACCTTTGGGCAAAGAGACACCAAGCTATAATTAGAATCACAGAATCATCATTTAGGTTGGAAGGGACCTCCAGCCTGCTCAAAACAGGTCTAACCAGAGCAGGTTGTTCCAGGCTGTGTCCTGGCAAGTCCTGAACATCTCCCAAGATGGAGATTGCACACTTCCTCTGGGCATTCTGTGCCAGTGCTTGACCACCCTCTTGGTAATTCTTTGTTTTTCTAGTATGTGACTGGAATGTTCTATGTTTCCACATGTGTCCTTTACATTTTTTGCTCTCACTGTGCACCTTCAGGAAAAGTCTAGATCCATGTTTTTGGTGTATTTCAGTTAGGCAGTTTGATAGCAGTAAGGTCACCCTCAGCCTTCTCTAATCTGAGTAGACTGGATTCTCCCAGCCTCCTCTCATGTGTCCTGTTTTCCAGACCCTAACTGCCTTGGTGGCCAGTGGCTAAGCACAAAAAATGGAACCTTTTAGGTTTTTCTGTTTGATAGTGTCTATTTCCTTAAAGCCAAGGGAGTAGTGACCCTCCAAAAAGTGGGCTTGGCTGTTCAGTTTCCCATTTTAGTGTCAGCTTCTAGAATCCTATGGTGATCTAGTATATCCTGGTGGGACACTCTGTTAATCATGAACTGGCTGGTGAGAAACAATAACACCTATTGCTCTAAGTCTGAAGAGGACTTTTCCATGAACACTGACTTTTAATTATAATTGTAGCTGCCAGGAATAATCACCAAAAGTACTGTTTCTTGAAAGTAAGCATTGTGCTTGCTCTAATGCACGCAAACAATTTTGTGTTCCGCTGTGTCTTTGTACAGATAGAAACCAGAGGCCCTGATACCAGAGCAACACACTGAGGTCACTCAGTAGTGTTGCGTGGGCGGAACCCCATAGTTCTCTCCCAGTTAGCAAAACAAAAATTAAGAAACTGCATAAGGTTTGATAAAGGGAGTAAATTGTGTGTGGCAGGGATTTGGAACAGTTTAATACTAAGAATGACAGCTTAGCAAGTATTTTCATCTATAATGAGCCTATGTCATATCAGATGAGCACAACAAGAGGTAGAAGTTACTATTTATTTTTTCCTCACACTCTTTGCCTATTAGAGGTATGAGATAAACTCTATGGGGTGCCTTTATGAGTTGTCCTGGAGTGGACAGCTCTGATACTCATTTAAAAACTGTGGCATTGGGATTTTTGGGAGGCTGGGCATTGAGGAAAGCCACCTGCCTGTGTGTCTCAGTTTTCCTGTGTGAAAGGACTTCATCTCCCTGGCTCTTGTGATCTGTGCTTTATCATTTAGTAATTTCTACCTCCTCTTATGAGGTAACTAATTTTGAAGCTCTAGGTGTACTAGGAAGAGGTAGCAATGGTTTCTAATTGGTCATGTCAGAAGTGAATTCTTGCGGTTTGAATAAGGTGCTCAATCTGTCCGTGGGCGCCAGAGGGTGCTTATGTCTTTGCAAAGAAGTGGCTCCCTCCCAAGATGTGCTCCTGAGAGAGAGCCTGTTGCGTGATCATTGTTTTCATGAGATCCTTCAGTGATTGTAACTATTTCAATTATCTTTTTTTTTTTAAAATCACACATTTTCCACAGAATATTCCAACACACTTGGAAGGAGAGCCACATATAAAAGGGTGACACATGGGATGTGGAGAGAGGTGGGTAGGCATGCTTAAGCCTGTGTACCTGTTCCTCCACATACTGCAGATTTAAGTGTGATCCCTCACTAAATTCAGTATTCCTCTATTTTTAACTTTTCCTTTTTTTTCTTTCTCCTACTGTAGGGACTGTATCATGCTGAATGTTTTCTAGTAACATAGGAGCAATGCTATCCTCGCCCTGTCCCATGGTCTCTTTTACAATATACTCTCATAACTGAACTGTTAAGTCTGTTTAGGTCTGAAGACTGCCAAAACACTGGGTTGGAGTAGAGGAACTGGGGTCTGCATCCAGTCCTTGGAGCTGCTGATGTTCTGGACTAGCAGTGTTTTCCTGGAGGCAGCTGCAGGGGCAGTGAGTTGATCAGCATTTTCCTTTTCTGACTTCTTCCACAGGTGCCTGGTTCCTGTGCTGAAGTGAAGGGTCTGTGGAAGCAGGAAATCAGGATGAACTGACTAACCTGCCTCTGCTCTTGTTTTTGTCAAAATGAAGGGGGATTTACAATGCCTAAATAGTACGAAGACTTTAGCTATTAAATCTTGATATTCTTCCATGAAAGGAGTGATGGTGATGATTATTCCCATTTTACAAAAGTGGGGAAAATAGCCTTCTTTTTGAAAAGGTACTGAATATCAAATGCACTAGTGCAGGGGGCCACTGTGTAAGTGGAATTAAGTAATCTTATTCAAACTATGTATGGGATTGGAATCTCTGAGTCACTATCTTCATCCAGCAGAGACATTTGCATCTCAGGAGAATAATATAGATTAGTTGTGCAAATCTGATGACAAAAGTCCTGTGCTTTGGGAGAGAAAGTAATCTGTGATTTGTAGAACAAATCTTCATAAAGTGAACTTGTAAAATTCTGTTAGGATTGGCAGAGTTTGGGAATATGATTATACTCACCCACTTTGCTTTCTGTACCCCACAGAAGTTTTTGATTTCTTACTTTACTAATGGGAAATTGCTGAACAGCTTTTGTCATGAGAGCTTCTGTTTGCATGTAACTTGTCATTAGTCTGACTTCAGAATAAATTATGACCATGACAGCTGTACTAGCTGAAATCTGGATTTAGTCCAACTACCTTAGAATTTGACACAATATGAGAAAATGTAAAGCCAGGATTTGGTTAAGTAGTAGTGCAAATAAAATATTGCTTTAAGTGCCCACAATGGTGAATGAGAAATGTGTCAGCAGAGTTGTCATAGGACCATAAATTGTTACTAGAACATGACAAGCTCTTACAGTCCCAGGTGGATGTATGGTCTTCAGAGCATTCACACATACCCCTGGGTGCTAATTGCTCATTGTATTGGCTGGTTGGAGGACCCACTCTCCCTTAGCTGTGATACCAAGACAACCAACTAGTTCTTGTGAAAAAAGCTTTTCAGCAGATTATTATGAGCTGAGATAATCTGAAGATGCTGTAGGCATTCTACTGCTTTGAAGTGTCGTTGACAGATTTAGTTTAGGATTTGTAGGTGTTTCCTTTCAAAGCTCTACTTCCAGCTGCTTGTAACTTTCTCCAATTTCAACCATTCTGTGTGAAAATTTCCAGATTGATTCCACAAGAGGTTGAAAATTTCATGGAATACCTGAATAGGAATGTGTGGGGAGAAAAATTGAAAATGCTCCAGAGTCTTAATAAAATACTTTTTTTTAAAAAAAAAAAAAGTGTTCCTGGAAATTGAAAGCTGGAAATTTGGCAGAGAAATGGTTTTGTGTTAAAAAAAAAACAAAACAAACCTACCTTTGAGTATTGACATCAGCTTTAATGTTAGGCCAAGTTTTCAGCCTTTCAGAAATGTTTTTCTTTTAAGTACAGTATTGGTTGGATCGTGTAGCGGGGTGTGCACAGGTAGCTCAGTGTTTCCCTTCCTGGTGTAGCATGGAGGCATTTATCTTGTGGTTGGAAAGCGGAGACACAGTGTTCAGCAACTGACCATGGAAGCATTAGTTTGCCACTACTGGCTGATTATGTGCAAATTACCTTTCTGCCACTACTGGCTGATTAAGTGCAAAGCACCTAAACTTTGTGCTCAGATGTGATTATGTGGGATGACCTGTGTTGCAAATCGTGCACTGAGTCAAGGAACAGCTCTGCTTTTGCTTAAATCATTGTCAGGCTCTGCTGCAGTTAGTGGAGGCAGACAGGCACCTGCTGAGCACTACTGACTGCTCTGAGAGGAATTACCTGTGATCATGTAATTACATATGACCTGATTATCTGCAGCTTTATAAATGTGCATTAAATGGCCACATGTTCTCCTAAAGACAAGATGTAGCTGGTCTTCTAAAACTAAACCTTTTTGAACAGAGCAGTGAGGAGGACTATGGCATCCTTCATGTGTTCTAGAGAAATTATTTTCCATTTTGTTGGGGTTGGTTCTTTCCCTTTTCCCTCTGTGGAATTTTCCCCATTGTCATGCTAAGATACCTGTTGACTAGGCCCTGGTGGCAAGGGGGAGGGGACAGAAGAGGGAAACCCCGTGAGATTCAGACAGCCAGAAGAGAAAACAAAGGCTCTGGCTCCCCCCATTTCCCCCGTGGAGTTCGGACTAGAAGAACGATCGCCGCCTCTGCACCATCCCTGCCATCCCAGCGCTGGGAGCCATCCTCACTACTGTCGGACCCTGCACTGCTGCCTTCTCACTTTAACCTGCCATCATCCAGCACTGTGCTGAGCATCGTGACCGACACCATGAGCGGAGGGCTCTCTCTCTCCATCTTTCTCTCCCCCTGGGACAGCTCTGCCATCACCCCCAGCCCTCCTGCAGCTCTGCGGGACCTGCCCGCCCCCAGCACTGGGAACTGCAGCTCAGGGAAAAGGTGCCTGCAGCCAGAAAGGGACTGGGACTGAGTTAGTGTTCTGTTTGTGGGTAATTTCATAGCTGTTGTTGTTCTTGTTTGTCTTGTTAGATATACTAGTAAAGAACTGTTATTCCTATCCCCGTATCTTTGCCTGAGAGCTCCCTTAATTTCAAAATCGTAATAATCTGTAGGAAGGAAGAATCACATTTTTCAGTTCAAAGGGAGGCTTCTGCTTTCCTTAGCAAACACCTGTCTTTCAAACTAGAACGAATTTGAAAAATAATATGAATCCTGTAACTAAGTACTTAAGTATGACATGTAATTGCAGAGAATTGAAGTTATTGGTTGAGAATTTCAATTCTTGATTATTTTGTATGAGAGACCGGGGAGAAAAAAAGGTTAAGTTATACTAATCATGCCAATGTGCTTCATAGGAGGCTTACATAATTTACACCATCTAGTAGTAAAAGCAGATTTTTTGCTTAGTAAGTTGACAGAACAACCAGATGATTTCGCTGATGTGGCATGAAATTGCAGATTCCTAAATCTGAAAAGAAAATTTGAGGCCTTCTAGACCTCTAAACGTTCTAGAGCCGTGTTTATCACAACCCTAGAGCATAAGGGGATGATTTACTGAACTGAGATCCCAGTTGAAGAGGAAAATTTCCTTGGTTAATGCTACAAGGACAGAAGTATCCCCATGCTACTTGGCATCAGATGGTCCAAGCAGCAATAGCTATATGAACATATGCAGTCTGAAAGGTATCTGAGAAGCCTAGGGACCGGTAATTTGGAAGTCTCTGGATCTGAAAAGATGTAGCACCAGTTAGAGGAGGGTAAGCACAAATGTAGTAGAGTGTTTGATTCAATAGATTTCAAATATGATTAAGAATGTTAATAAGTTATCCAATATTTGCTTAATTTGGAATAGTCTAGGATTTGTGTGAAATTTTCACTAGGTAGGCTTTACTTTCTACAAGGAGAGGATAAAAAGAGATACACTTACAAAATTAATCAGTGAATTTTTGAATACAAGGCTTGGGTTGAGAACTGTCTGTAGTCAAGACATTGTCATGGAAATTGCAGTAGCCAGATATTCTTCCGTTTGAAAAGTGGTCTTTTGATATTACTTTTGCACTAAAGAAAAGCCTGTTGAGAAAGTAGTGGGAGGTGCAGTAGTGAGGGGGCTGCAGAATTGGAGTTCTAAAAATTATTCCAGCTCGTGTGTCAGAATAGGAGGAGGAAAATGAGTTTTAAGAGATGGAACTAATTGAGTGCTCTATCTGCACAGTATTGTGGATTTAAGTTTGGTCTAGAAAATATCCTGTCTTACATAAACTGTGAAGGCAGAAGATGGCTTGAATAACACTGCTTAATAAGCATGCATCAATGAGAATTCATTTTGGGATTTAAGGTGCACTACAATGCTGAAAATTAGGGCATTTTCTGCCATGCAGAATGTTAGACTTCACTGTGAGCTCAACCGTAGTTAGACATCAGAGAATCCAGGTGGGTATGGGCCTTTATTAAACACCTGAGCTGAAGAGAGGCTCTGGTCACAAGAGTCAGGGATGAGAAACATAGAGAACCAGGCCTCATTATTTCTTTTTCTTACAGAATTACTTCATTTTTAAAAGAGATTTTTCAGAGATTTCAATTTTTTAATTTTTTTTTTAATTTTCTTTTTTAGCTTTATATCTGCAGAGGATTATCAGATTTAAGATTTCCTTCTATGAAGGAGTAGTACTCTTAGCCCACTGGTTTAAGACTGTCTTTTCAGCTAATCAAAGTTACTTTTTTTTTGGTCCGGTGGTCTGAATTTGTGACCACTCAGTGCTATGTGGTAAGTTTGGCATGGTGCAGGGCCTGCACCTAAAAGCATTCAGCTGAAAATAAAGCAGGCTTGCCAGATGTTAAAATGGGAGAACAGGAAGCTAACACATCAACCATTTAAAGCAATCGGAGTGTTTCTGGGGCTCTTGAGAAAGCAGATGCTGCTGTGATGGAGCTTCTGTTACTGGCCTACAGGGGGAGTATAACGCTGTGAGTAGCTGCTTCTGGCTGAAAATCTTGGGTCTTGCTGGTCAGACCAGGAGTTTGCCAGTTACTGCTTTTCATTTGTGCTCAAGTCCTCTTCAGGACTAGGAAGTAGCATTAAATCTGAAATGGGGATTGGTCTGGAAGGGCAGTGGTTGGAGATTTATGAGCTTTGAGGAGCTGTTTCAAATAATTCATAATAGGACTTAAATACCTGCTGTTAGAGGTTGATCGTACATTTATAGCAGTAGTCCAGAGGTTGATTATATGTTTATAACAACAGTCTATAGGCCTAATTCTGAAAATAATATTCTTGGTGAAGGCAGCTGGTCACGTCCCCCACTTCACCCTGTCTGAAGAGCACAAAGCCAACACCTGTCTAAGGAATGCACCAGCACATATGGCAATAGTTGGTAGGTTTTTTTGTAGAAACAGAAAAGAGGAAAGATAAAGATACCTCTTCACTGGCCTTATGTATTTGTGATTTTTTTTAAAAAAAGTTCCACACTTCTTCCTAAAAACATAAGGTAAGTACATGTTAATGCTTAAGCAGACTGCCTGATGTTGGAGTCAATCAGTCTCATGATATCTTCACCTGAAATGTTTTATAATAATTAGTATTCTTATGCTTTGAAACCATCTAATTTTTTATAAAAATACTTTTGCTCTTCCAAGGTATTTTTGAGAGTGCCACCAACCTGGTTTGATGGGGAGCAGCTTGTCAAACGATGTTCCTTCAAAACTGTTTATTTTAAAAATTTTAGGAAGCTTCAGATCAACCTTTACATAAAGCTTTTTTGGTATATTAGGAGAAATACCATTTGGTGTGAGAACAGTTCCTGTCTGCTCGTCCATCCTGTTCCCAGTGGTTTTCATAGAAATGGCTTGGTCTATGCTTTACTGGAGGTTTTCCCCATGACAGCAGAGTTTTACAAAATATACAACACAGATATCAGGATGGATCGGATTCAGCTTTTACTGAGGTTTGTGTAGTCTTTTTATTGCTTCATTAGGAGATGATTCAAATCCTTTGATTCTTTTTCTCTTTGATCTGATTTCAGAGTCACTGAATCACTGAGGAAAATGGAAGGAGCAGGAGACAACAAAGCTGAATACTTAAAATATAGCAATACTGTGTATGATTCCTAAAGGTGTAGTACACAAGCAATGGGCCCTGAGACTGTGTCAGATAATGTCATGCATGCTGAAGTTCCTGACAGCCTGTATAACCTCATAGAGACCAGATTGCTAATAGCATGTAAAGATGCACTTTCCAGATACCTTACAGCTTTCTAATTTTAATAAATATTTTGGTACTGTCTCATGTGAAGTTCTCTTGAGCTGAAAAAAACCCCAAAATCTCAGCAGCTCCTGATTCCCTGTGTTATCCATTGTAAGATAAACTCTAGTATGACATTTCTAGTCAAAAACAGAGGAGGAGGAGAACAGAAGTACCCACCCCAGAATAGTACAGTAGTGTTGCTGTCAGGTGCCATCATGAAGTGTTTGGAAAACCAAATCTATGTTCTTCATAGGTCAGACCAGTGGGATTAAGTTGTTTCTCCACCTTTCCATGGAGTTCCTTAGTCCTTGAGCTGCTCTTCTACCACTGTTGCTTCTCATGAAAACCTTTGGATGATCTCCTTTTATTTTCCTGTGGACAGAAGCCTTTTGGAAGTTTAAAAGATTTTACGGGACAGGATATTGTGTCCTGTTCAGTTTGTTAAGAATTTTGATTTTTGGTTTTGAATGTCCTTGGCAGTTTGATTCCAAACACACTATTTCCCTCTGCACAGTTTTCTCTCAGAGAGAGCACAATTCTTTGATGGATGCTTGGTTTTAGCTTCTAGAACTTAATCCCCTGCTGGCTGAGAATGACTACTTCCCCCATCACTTTCAAGTACAAAATTTAGGGTTTTTAATTCAGCTGTGCTTCAATAAGTGTTTCTCATGTGCACAGAGCCATCCTACTGCATACTCACACATGCCAATATAAACAGAAAGCAAAAGGCAGCAAAACCCACATGCATGTAAATGTTTTTTCTGGGCAACTTACAGAAGGAGGAGGAAAAAAACCTTTCTATCTTCACAGTAGGTGCACATTTGACATTGCTGATCTCAGTTCTAGATTTTACCATGGAAAGATGATGTAAATCCTGGTCTCAAGGCAGCTGTTCTGGAAGTATCAGTATGTAAATGTAAAGTGCATAATCACTGCTGGGCTTTTTAGTGGTAGTAATTTTTCCACTAATGTGAACATTTGTGAAAAATATTTCTCCCCCATTAGGTATTGCTTGTTTAATTGCATAATCATGAGAGCAGAGGCTGTGTGTGATTTTAATGAGGGAATGGTACAGAAATGAATGGAAATTAATTCTTTAAAGCAAGAATTTTCTGAGTTATAATGTACTTATAGATTCACTTGATTTGTTATAACTTGAGCTGTTCAAAGGAATGTGATTTCTGTGGTGACTAACATGCCCTATTTCCTGGGGGAATGAGGTGCTTTCTGGTCAAGAGCTGTGAAATATTCCCCTTTCAGGACTCACTCTTGGTCTGAAGCAGTGTGGTGTATTGAACATGTTACCATCTGACAGGTCATAACTGTTCTCTAATCACTATTCTTTGGAGATATACTTCCCAAGTACTTTGTTAGGATGGACAGAAGCTGACAAATGAAACTTAGCTTGCCTCCTATAGTACTTCCTCATCCTTGAGACTTTGAGACAACCTTGAGACTCCTTCCCACTTTGCAGTCAGGGCATGCTAGTGAAGGGGTATGTGAGAAGGTTATTTGCCATACCAGTTCTGTTGACTGAGTGGTAAACTGATTGAAAATAAATTTTCAGAAATTAGGATTTTAGGTCTGTGAAGGCTTGAACATTTATTGCAGTCCTTATGGTATATGATGGAAAGCGGACAATTTTTTGTGTTTGGTTTTTGCCTTCAAAGTCCTACTCCATTAAATAAGTAAATAAAAGTTTCTGTTCTCATTTCAAAAACATATTGTGAACTTAATAGGTAGTCACTTTTAAAAAGTTACATCTTGAAATTGCTTGGTGACTTGGGGTGGCAGTTTCACAGCAATGCCTGGCAAGGGCTTCCCAGAATAAGTTTGCCATATTGTGACTGTACTCTGTATTGCCTTTTATCTGTTTTAAAACTATTTGAATGAATCTGCAATAGTAAGATCAGAGTCCTCTTGTGTTTTAGGTACTTGATTGGCAGGGTCTTCATTTCGCTTTAAGTGTTGAATTTCTTCAGTTTGCAGTGTCTGCCTCTGAAACAGTTGACATGTTCACAAATATAATGTTTCCAGTTATTTTCAGAGTTTCCCATAAGCTTAGAACATTTTTCTGATAATATTCTCTACATGCATAAATATTCATTGCAATAATTCTATGTCCATACAGCAGAGAGAATTCTAGTTATGGCTCAGGAGTAGCTTTAGAGACTTTGTTTCAGTCATTTTAGGAAAATATTAGGTCTCCATATTTTCTGGATACATAAAAATAAGTAATGGATTCAAGCTCTTCCTGCTTACTGTTAGCATTTTCTGGGTGTTTGGGATTAATGCTGCAGTTTTTCTTGAGTCTAAGTAGCATTTATTACCTTGCCTTTGCTTGCAATTCCAAGAGAAGATAATACAGAATGGTGATTTCTGCTATTCAGTGGCCAGCAGAGCTTGCTGAATAACAAATATTAATAGCTTACACGTTGAATAAAATCTTATAAAATCAATTTCAGATTCTTAATGACATTCAGATTCTTAAAACCAAGGTTGTGTTAAAAGAAAAAAAAAAAAAAACAGTGGACCAATTCCTCACCATACAAGGCACACAATGCAGTTTCTCACTGTAAACATGAAGGTGCTGATGATTGATACTGGTGACTAAGTAAAAAAAATCTAATGGTGCTTTCTTTGGTTGTTCACATAAATACATTACTTCCATGAAACAAGTAAGCATTTACAAATTTTGCAAGTTTTACTTAAATGAAAACTGATAGCTTCTGTGGCAACTGCTACCTGGAAAATACAGTTGAAAGCAATGCTATAATATGAAAAAGTAGCATGTAGTAATGCAATTATATGTCTTTATGTTATGAAGAGACATTGATTAAAGATGGTGCATCAATTTTCTTTCATCCATCCGTAGTAATTTTCTGGAGGTAATACTTGAGAAATGCCCCATCTGTGGAAGTGTTCAATGTTGGATGGGGCTTTGAGCAACCTGGTCTAGTGAAAGGTGCCCCTGCCATGGCAGGGGGGGTTGGAACTGGGTAATCTTTAAAGTCCCTTCCAAGTCAGACTGTTCTATGGTTCTAGGAAACCAGACTGTTTTTCTTTTTAGAAAAGAAAGTGCTGTCTCTTTGGCAAAGAATTGCTTCTCTATAAAATCCATTCTTGAAAAGATGGTGGTCAGTCAAATCAATTAATCAAATATCTTGTTGTCCAGTATGAATGTAAGATCAAAGTTGAAATCAGTCTGCCAACCCTTATTACTGCCTATTGCCTATATAGAAGAACCAGGAGTGAGTTTTTTCGTAAGACAGAGTTTGTTCTGATTTGCACATCTCCAGAATGATGGCAGTAGCAGTAATGACGCAAACACATCCAGCTAAAGCAAGGGCCGGAAACCAGGCTAAGTCCCTAGGGAGTTTTTATGCTGGATGCTGCTCATGAAAGATGAGTTTAGCTCTCGTCAAAGGCTGCAGTGTGTGCTATACAGACAATACAGAAGTTGGAGTAGCTGATGATGATAAGGTTTCCAGTGCTGCACAGACTTCTACAGAGAGAAATGGAAACTTTGCGTCCTTCACAGGGCACTGGCTGCCCCCATGGCATGAGTTTTTCTGCAGTACAAGCGTACTTTGTTTGCAGTGTAGGTAGTACCATAAGACCTAACAGGAGAGTGGGGCATTTGCCATGATGCTTTTAACTGGAGAGGTACTGGTATTCATCACATTGTAAAATTCTGAATTTGTTCTTCATTATCTCATTCTTTCCTGCTGCTGCCTCTGTTAGGACTTCAACCTGCAAAAGCATTTAGTCCTAAGTCAGTGGTAAGCTGAAGATGCTGGAGAATTATAATTCTTTTCCTGCTGGTGTTTTAGAATAGTCATGGAAACTTACAGGAACTGTGTCTTTTTGCTTATTAAGTGGTCTTTGTAACCACTGAAATGCTGCCCTTTTCTAAAATCTGAAGTGCTGAAACGACCCACATGGCTTTAAGTTAAACTCCCAGTGGTTCCTCCGTGTTTAAAGTATATGAGAAGTGTACAGATATGTGTAAAGTGTGGAAATCTGTGATAAGACCATGCTTACCCTTAGGAGTAGCAGTCAGATTTAGAGGCGATGTGGGAATTTAAAATTTGGAGCTTCAACTATTCTGGCTATCAAGTAACTGATATTGCATCTGTAACTAACAAAAATGTACCACTAAGAGGAATGAGAATTGCACATCCACATGCTATGCCTTGCCTTTGTGCTTGCTTTGCTGGGAGCTGTTATCCTCTGAGGATGAGGCGAGGAGAGAAGTTGCATGTGGTTACACTTCTAGAATTACTGCAATCCATCTTCCTCATCTGCACTCCTTAGGGGCAGAAAATGAGTTGTAAATGAGGTTGGGCTATTTATGCTTTATGTAAATTTCAGGAAGTTAAGTAGTGACTCAAACAAATATTGTCCTTAACTTGAATATGTTTATCTCTCATTAAGAGAAGTTTAGGTATGACTGTTAAGGAAGAGGAAAGTGTTTCCTTGTGGGATGTGTAGAAAATTAGTTAAGAGTCTGTAACTTAATTGTAGGTGAACGCATTTTTGTTAACAAAAGAAAGTAAATTAAATACTTTGACTAAGTTGAGAAGTCTTAACAGCAACTTCAACAGTAGTCCATACTTAATTACTGATGAAATCAGAGTAAGTTATGAGATTGTCTGGAAAACTGCCTTGATCCAAGTTCCATCCTATTTAAAAGATGTTAGCTAACAAGTGGAAGATGTTAACAGTGGTAGGCAGGAGATAATATGCAGAGTGTTCAAGTCCATTTACAAGTGACATTTACTTTTCTGATAACAAATGAAAAAAGTTTTTTATTTCTGTATTTTTACATACAGAATATGTATGCTTTCTCTAACTGCCAGTTTTGCCCCGTTTCTTTTTCCAGAGTCAAGATGAGAGATATGCTTTCATCGCTGAATGGTATGACCCAAATGCTTCACTCTTTCGGCGTTATGAACTTCTGTATTATCCAAAAGATTCATCAATTGAAATGGTAAGGATGTAAGAAAAATAATCTGTTGCCATAAATGTAATATCCAATTAAACGGTTCATAAAATGGCAAGACACTGCCTATGTCTATTAATTTTCTAGGTAAGAAAATTTAATTTAAAGTATATCTTGCTCTGTTTTTGAAAAGAAAAGCAAAAATATGAGTTCACAGTGAAGCATATGGAATAGCTTCCACATTTATTTATTTTTTCTTTCTTAAAGCTTGCTTTGGTGTGGAGAGATTAATTTTCACAAATTTGTTTTCATTCAATCTCTACTTGGGTTTCAGGATTGAAACTCAGTGACACTGGCCTACTGCTTGAGAAGAGCAAGCTGAAGCTAATTCCAAACTGGAGAATAAGCTTCAGCAGGAATTCCAGAAGCCTCTGAAGAGTAAAATGTAAAATAGTCTTATTAAAGTAGAGGAAATGGTAAATTTGGTTTAATGATAGGACATTTCAGACAGTAAGGTCCAAATTTTTCCATCAGTGGTTCTTGCACAGACTTTTCTGACTTATGGTTCATACAGCTAATCCAATTGCTTATTGATAGTGGTGAAAACCAGCATTTTGCAGTGGCAGGCACGTAAATAAAATTATAATATATACTATAAAGATAATCCTCACGCCAACCAATGCTTTGTGCTTCTTTTTAGGAATGAGTGAGTCTCATAGGCTAGTCTGTTCTGATTCTTAGTGAAAAGTCTAAGAATAGCCTAGATTTGGATATTCACTCTGGATATTTGGATATTCATTATCAAATTTTAACTCTCCTGCTGTGAAAACCAACTGCAGAAATAAGAAATCTAGTGGAATTTGCCTTTTCTTACCCAAACTGCTCCTCACTGAATCAGTAATACCCAGTTGTGTGAGAATATGCACTGCACTGATTACTAAATTAGTTCTTTGTACTATGTCTGTATGTGCACAGTTTTCAAAATGTGTGGGTTCTAGTTTTTATTTCCTAGAGACAGTTTAGCTGATCAGTCAGGAACTGTAATAATCTGCCTACACAACCATGTGTAGGCTGGCAAAATTGTTGTTCATTTCACCTACACATCTCAAAACCATGAGCTTCCAAGGTGTTCTTGAGCTTCTTAATGCAGTATCTATGTCTTGGCAGACTTTTGCATTTTGTTGGTGTACTCTTAGGTTAAATTAGCATGGTGTGTACACAGCCATAGACTGCATGTGGCAGGACAGGAATTAAAAGAACAAAAATGTATGTGAACACCCTTAGAGAAATAATATCTCAAAATAACTTTTGGGAATGAGTTTGTGGACAGATACTACATTTAGAATTCTTTTCTGGATTTTTCTTTAAATTTCTTCTGAATTTGGTGATATTTTCTTTATTACTGCCTAATTCTTCTGCATCTTTTAGTACTTTCCTGAGGAGATGATAACCTGCTCTTACCTCTGATATATCTGAGAGAAGAGAGGTGATGGATATGAGCCAGCTTTTCCCCACATATGAGGAGGATGTTTCATCCCCTTTCCCCCATCCCTGACAAAGTTCTGCCTTATCACACACCTCACCTGAGGGTGGAGCAGAGCTCTTGAAGGCTTGTGTTAAATGAAGTCCTGAGCTTCTTTTCTTTCTGCCTTTCATGTCTTGGTTGGTGAAGCAGAATGACAGTGGGAATAATGAGAGAAGTTTCCAGCTTGGTTTGCAGCTGTAAGAAGGTAGCATTGATTTTTGTCCAAGGACAACAAGCAGTTCTTTAGTCAAATTGTATCTCTTGACAGAGAGGCCCTGTTCTCCAAGTTTTCCATACTTAATAACTCTCACAGGGAATTCTTAAAGCCTTAATAACTTTTCTTTCTACAAAAGATTTCCTAAAAAGAGAGAAGAAATCTTTAAAAAGGACAGATTCTTAGCAGAGAACTATTTTGTTTTGGTAATTTATTTCTACATGTACATGGGTAGGAGTGGAACAGTCCAAATAGTTTTTATATTTCTTCTGCTCTGGCTTATAATTCACTTTATAAAAAAATCCTTTAAAGAGATTCAAAAGTCCACTCTAAAGAAGAATCCTTTAACACAGGTAAAGATTCTCTCTTCTTTTTGAGAAGAGAGAGACACCTTGGGGTGCCTTTCTAGCAACCATTAGTGAAATAACCAAGGAATTACTCAGATTTTTGGTGAAGATATTGAAGAATTTGCTTATGATTGAGACAGTTAACAGGCTTCCTGGCAAAGTCTAGGAGAATCAGGTAGCTAAATTCAAGTTGGTTTCTTTATTTTTTTTCTGTGTTGTTATTTCGTTACCGCACTTGAATACTGAACACTTAGGAGCATGTGTGAAGGGTTAAGGATGTTTCAGCAAGGAAGGACTTTTCCTTACAATCATG
This sequence comes from Cinclus cinclus, assembly GCF_963662255.1. Classification (NCBI taxonomy): domain Eukaryota; kingdom Metazoa; phylum Chordata; class Aves; order Passeriformes; family Cinclidae; genus Cinclus; species Cinclus cinclus. Next base: position 21,721,134 of record NC_085047.1, on the reverse strand, counting down.
CCTCAGCAGAAGGAAGTATCAAAATAATTTGCGATTCTTTAATCTGCAAAGTTTTGGCTATCATGAAAATAATTACAATTCTTCTAGCCTTCTAACAGAACTGTATTCACATCTTTCAGAACATGGAATTTTGCTCTTAAATTTTTTTTCCTCTCCAAAATTTGTGGGAATTATGTTCTTTCTTTTAATGCTGTTCTAGTGGCTATACCATTGCAGTGGAGGACAGCACCTGTAGATCAAGACAGAAGGGGAAGTTTGGCCTGAGGTGAACAAAGCTCTTCCTTTCATAGGCTTCCACTTCCCCAGGAAATGGAAGGCATCTGTAATATCTACTTGCAGGAAAGAAACTGTTCAGCAGGTTGACTTCTGTGCTTTGCCAGCCCACCCAGAAAACTACACATTAATGTCTGGCTTCTTGCTTGGAATGGTGACACATAAAGCTGAATTGTCCTGACAGGCTTTTGAGCTTGCAGCTCTAGGCAGTGAGAGCATCTCATCGAAGTGTTGCAATCATCCCTGTATCCTTAATGCTGAGTCTTACACAGTCAAATAGAGCATAATATCACTGAAACGATGCCCTGAAGAGGAGACCTGCCAGTGTGTGCATCCTGATCATTCTCATGCGAGCCACTGAGCTGTTGAAACAGCATGGATGTGCTGGGGGAACTCTCAGTGAGACTGGCCAGAGGCATCCACCAGGCACCTGAACCTTTTATCGCAGCTTGAATTAGAACAAGCAAAGTATAAACAAAAAAAAAAATAAAAATCAAAGATAACTCTTGGCCTGAGACAATTTAAATGGAATAAATTTGTAATTGTGGTTTAGTCTTCTAAGCTTTTATGGTATACCTGTAAGTTCAAAGGGCTTGGAAGTAAATTAAGTGAACAGATTCAATCTCAGAAATTTCTGATGGTAAAGATTAAGTTGAGTTTGCCCACATCTAAATCTCTTGCTAAGGTAGATTTTGATCTTGTTTTTGCTGCAGTATGATGTGAAGAACCGTCGCACATTTCTGAGGCGCACCAAGTATGAGAGCTTGCACCTTGAGGATCTCTATGTGGGGAGCAAAGTCACTGTTTTCTCCCGACACCTCACCATAGTGGACTATGGGAATCTGTACACCTCTCGCAAGCTTGGCAGCCGCAAAGAGAGGTAAGGAGGGAAGAGTTTGGCATCTTGTGATTGGGGTTTCAAAGTAGATATTTACTAGAAATGAGATTTCTGTGCTAATGTGGGCAGACGATGAGATGGCTGTATGTTTGCAGTTTATGATAAAATGACTTTTTCTTCTTGCAGGAGACATTGTAGTCTACACGACAACACTGTAATTGTGTCAATGAAGTGGTTGGTCTTGGGAGGAGGCAGATTTTTGTACTGCTCTACAAAAGGAAGAAAAAGCATTTATGACATGTCAGCTATTTGGAAAACATTTTAGGAATGTTAGCTGAAAGATAACATAGATATTCAGGTGGTGTTAAATATGCAGAATAGCCCAAAGGAACTTAGTGAAAGGTGCCTTACTTAGGCAAGGGATTCTCAAAATCCAGTTTCTTCACAGAAGCTTTCACTGAGTAAACAGGGTCGTATTAAAAGAGTTTCCTTGGGCAAAACAGTTGCTCAAGGAAATGGGAGTTATTTGTCTTTTTTGCCCGTTCCTAGCAGGTTTTACAGCAGTTATTAGATATAATAAGATTTTTGCAGTGCATGATAATTCCCAAAATAATCTGCAGTTGGAATTATATTAATAATTTTAAGACTGCTTTGTGAAGCAGAATGTTTCTCTGTCTTTTTTTGCCATTGTATTGTACAGAACAACTGGCAGATCAGTTTGACTTCGGAAATACATTGTTTGGTTGCTTACTGTGTGCTCAGGCTCAGCAGAGGCATTTGAGGGAGTCTGTGGAGTGAATATAAAAAAGATCTTGAATGTTTTGGGTTAAGGACCTTTATTTTTGTCAGAAAAACAAGTGAATATGACCCTAGGTACATGAGATACAAAACAGATGTGTAGAAAATGTCTGGATTTGCACAGCCTCTTTCTAGAATTAGGCTAGAATTATTTAGACAGTTCTATTTCAGTTTCTGTACCTACTTTTCTTAAGTCTTGGGTCAGTTTTTAAATATTGTTGCATTTAAGTGTTCTGCATTTCTCTTCCCCTCCCAGTGTATCATAAGAAAACCATCACAAACAGTGACTACAATGGTTAAGTAAGTGTGTGCTTACTTAGAGCATGCCACATAAGGAATCACTGGCATAGGAGAGGGCTTTGTTTCTGCAGTCTTTCACTTGTGATCCTGGGTAGTGGTAACCTGAGGTAAACATTTGTCTGACCAGTGTGTCTTACAGTAAAGTAAAGCAGGCTTTACTTAGAGTCAGTATGACTGGTACTGAAAATGATGTTACAAGACTTGTGTGTCACCCAGAAATACTTGTGTTCTGTTGTGAATGGGATATATTGTTCATATGCTTCTAGTAATTGATACAGTCAGCATTTCTTCCCCTACAAGACATAAGCTATGTACATGTAGAAGTCCTATTATTAGAAGAAAGTAGGTCTCAAAAGCATAGTCACAGCATGCTTTGTGCATTGTTTCTTTGATCAGTTCTCATTTTCTGTTGTTTCAGTACTGCCAACACAGTCCCTCTGAAAATGTGAGCTTAATTTTCCTTCTTTCTCCTTGGTTCCTAGACACAAAACAGTTTTCAAGTTTACACTGCAGACTGCATCATGCTGAACCCCATGAAACATATTCCTAATTAAAACTAAAAATAGGGCAAATGAATCAAAATCCAATCTCAGAAAGTCTTCAGCATCCTCAAGTATGCTTTTTGTGTTCTGCTTACTTCTGAAAAGCTCACACTGAAATGTTAAAGTTTAAATATCAGTATTAGACAAAAGATATTACAAGGGTTGCTCACTGCACTTTGTATTAATTTCTTTTAGGTAAATTGTTTTTTAATGCAATATTTCTTTGCAAATTTGTAGGAATCACACTATAACTAACACCCTTGAAATCAAAATGGAACCAATTATTTCTAGCATTACCAGTCTATCTCAGACAACCTGTGTAATAACATAAATTCAAAGAAGTGTTCCTTGAGGAAATGCAAATGGTGCTGGGGATCCCGTTCCGTGGGAAGTGACAATGTTGAGATCCTCCTGTGCCAGGATGCAGGCTGTGCATTGTGTGATTCTCATTGGTCAAACATGCAGCTGCTCTTCATTGTGGGCCTCAATTCACACAGTACAACCTGTGATATGATAAATAATATCATAAAATGAGGTGGAGCCATAAAATCCTTGAGGAAGAGTGGAACAGGCTGTAAGACTGCATGGAGTATGCTGGCAAACTGTGTTCAATGTTGGTGAGAGGGTCAGCCTTTCCTGATCTGAAGATGGGGCTAAACCAACTTTAGCCTGCAGTGGACTGAAGCACAGTCTTGGCCGATGCTTTCATGCAGTTTATGGCTGCAGCCTTAGTCCATCAGTCATTCTGTATCGTATTTCCCAATGGGTCTGAGCCTGAGGTCTTCTGTGTATAGGAGCTTCATGGTGCTTGAGGGGATCTGTTTCTGAGCTCTGAAGGTCATTTATGCCTCTCCCTTAGTTGCAGATAAAATGTCGCATATGTTCAAATCTTCCTGGTTAAATTTCCTGGTCCTAACACCTGCCTTGCTTTACATTTGCTGTGAAATAATCTGTTTCTTGCCAAAGCAACTGTCAGTCTGGGGTCACTAAAGGTTCAGAGTAAATGTAGTGGAAGTTGATCCATCTCCTATTATCTCAGTATGTTTGCCCTCGCTGGAATATATTGCTGCTAACCTAAGGGTTCTTTCCATGTTATGCTAGTATATAGAATAGGAAATTTGCAATTATTTGCCTTTCATTCAAGGAAGTACTACATTAAAAAGTTCCATCTTGGAGAGCCTTCTTTATTGGAAACAGTGTAAAAGATGGAAAGTGCTCTTTCAGATTGTCAGAGACATGGTGTTTCTGAGCTTCAGGGTTGAATAAATCTGTTGGTTTGTAAGCCAAGCACATTTGAAGCTGACTCACTGCAAGATGAATGCAAATCGAAAATGCAGTTTTACAGACCTTATTTTTGTGCTTGTTATTTTTGATTAATAATATGTTTAGTGCTGATGGTGTTCTTGGTGCTATGCAAAGCTCACTAATAAAACAGTCCTGGCCCTGGGGATGTATAGTGTAAAAAGATAATTACCTAGAAGACAGGATGTACTTGGAAACAAAGATGTGGGGGAGAGCATAGAGATTTTTGGATGGATGTCCCATACAATATCGAGTATAGTAGTCAGTCAGTATAAGAGATGCAGTACCTCCTCTGCCATCCTTTTATTGTGTCTATTAACAGTGTCAGCTACTTGGCATGCATGTTCTATACCATGAAGTTTTTATGCTGTACCAAGCACAAGAGGATCTTCTCACTGAGGACTTTAAATATTTATTTATATTAATAAAACAATCGTTTAACTTTGACTTTTATGGAAGAGGCACGTGTTTAAGTAATATTTTTAAACAGGCAATTTTAACAGCTTCAATTTTATATGTATGTTTAACATTAGGAAAAAAGGGAGCTGAGCAAGCACAGGGAGAGATTAACAACTCAATTGTATTCTAACCCATAGTGAGGAGCTGTCGAGATACCAATTAGGTGAGGAAGAAGTGGTCAAATTGTATGCCCTGAGAGCAAAGGGAAAAGTTGGTAAATAATAACGGCTGGTGGAACACTATGAGCTGACTTGGGTTAGAAAGCCAAGAAAATTATAATGTGCAAAGATTGTTCTATCAGAATAATGTGTTGCATAGGCATTCAAGAACAGCATGGAAATTAATGAGACACTGGGATAGTGAATATGTGACTTTGACAAAATTTCTCTCTTTGATGTGCTGGTTTTTGTCTGAATATGAACCCAACATGCACACCAAATGCTCTGAGGAAGTTGTGTTGGCTGTGTCTCTCTACATTTTTTTTTTCCTCCCCAGAACGCTGGCTTTGATTAAACCTGATGGAATGTGTAAGATTGGAGAATTATTTGATATCATTATTAATGCAGGATTGACAATCACTAAGGCCAAAATGATGCTGCTTTCAAGGTAAGGAATTTTTAAAGTTAGTTATATTCTATCTAAATATTTTTGCAATTGAGAGTATTCTCTAAAGCTGTTTTTCTGTGTTGTTCAAATGTCAGATCCATTCTAGTGAGTAAGAGAGGTAACTCATGAAACTCATCAGTTTCATAATTCTGTAGGTTTCTGGAAGTGTTTAGAGATTTAAGATAAGTATTAAAGTGCTGTGTAAATGAGTATGATGATGAAATATGTCATATCTGTACGAACCCAGGTTGACTACCATAGCTTTAGCAATCTAGCAATGTTTACTACTGACGTGCTGTATGTCCTCACCTCAAGGCTTCCTGATACAGACAGTATTGCTGGTTATAATAATGTTGTCTTTAAAGTATTTGGTTTGCTTGCTCTCAGTGAATCTGTTGTCTTGATTTGTGCTCTCAGATTTGTGCTTTCAAATCACTATAAGTCCTAGGCAAAGCAAATGATCGTCTGATGGTGCAAGGTTGGACAGGTTTTGCTCATGCATCTTCCTAGTCTCCCAACCTTCAGTGTTCTCCACTTCTTATTGAGCCCAAAGATTTTAAAGAAGGTGAGCTTCAGAAGAAAGAGAACATAATTAATTTACCTTAGAAGACTTTCCCAAAGTTACTGCATTATTTCTCCATTGCTGCTTTGCCGAACCTATTTGTATGCAACATGTTTTTGGAAAGAAAATAAATCTGTCTTACCTAATACCATTTTCATATGTTCTTACTGCTTATGTGTGAGGTCAGGAATAATTTTCCTTCACCTCAGAACCTTTTTGGCTTTCTGAAGTTCTGATAAAACTGTAAGACTTCTTCATCTTGTCTCTACATGCACCTGCTGCAATGTTTGATGGTACTGGTCCCAGATCCTCCATCCAAGAACTCCAAATCACGAGTTCAAACAGGTTCCTAATGTTTCTTTACAATTCATAATGTCTTTCAAACTAGCTTTTTTGTGCTTCCTCTCTCTTGCAATCTGAGAGATTTGATCCTGAAGTGTTGTTTTGGGTGGTGCTTTATTTGGGTGTCTGTTTGAGAAGTCAAACTTTTGAGCTAAGTCATGTGCTGTAGAGTTGACTCACACTGAAGGGAAGAAATGGAAACTTGAACTTTTATTTTTATATTGCCTATAAAAATTTCTGGTTGTCTTGTATAATCGAAAGTAATTATTAGTAAGCACAACACTGGGCTATGATACTGAATGTAATTAAATAGTATCTTGAGTATTTTGTGGTTTCTCTGTATGCTATCTCCTCTGTTTCTTGGGACTGTGCCATGTTAAAATGATAGAACTATTGGCTTTGCCAAAGACTTCTACCCTTAGATTTCTGAAGGCTTGCTTGTTCAAATCATCATCATCTACTGCTTTATTTAAAGGCATTATTAACAACATTTGTCTATCAATCACTGTTAAGTAGATTCATGCCTTCTGTAGAAGTTGTAGCCAAGATATGAGCGTGTGGGCAGGCACTTGCTTCTTCAGTCTCTTCCGTTAATCCTGTGTCAGTTCAGTCTGTTATACATAGGTGAACACTGTTTTCCATTATTTGAAACAGAGAATGACAATGAAATTTTAAAAGGAGATAAATTATACAACACAACTGCACTTTGATATTTATTTCAGTGGGAATTTTTAACTTGAGTAGTAGAGCTCAATTGTTTCAGAAACAGACCTCTCAAATATTTCCTTGCAATCAGAAATGGTAATACTTAATCTCTTCACATTCCTTTTTTTTTTGTTTTCCAAATTTTTTTGGTGAATTATTTTCAGAAGAGGATTTTCTAGTGAAATAATGAATTGTAGGCAAACCTTTTGCAGAGTATATGCTTGAAATGTGAGATTGCAAGAGTTCCTGTGTCTAGCAAAATTTTTACATCATGCTTCTGCCTTAGCTGGAAATGGAAGGGAAGCAAATTTCCTGTATGGTTAATAAAAGTATTTTGGATTTTGAGTGGCTCATACTAAACTAAAAGCAACAAACCAGGAATTATTCAGGACATTTTGATAAAAAAAAAACTGGAGAAAAATGTGACTGTTCAAACATTGATAAATGTTAAGAAAATTAAATTCTTTTTAGGTTCTTCTTGATGTTATTTCTTTCCTATGGCAATATTTGGTTTAAGTCTGGACTGCAAATGGGAGAGAGGCATCAAAAGTTCCATTTCAGATGACAGAATTATGCCTTTGTTCATACTTGGAATCTGTTATTTGAAAAATATGCAGGCAATTTCTGTCAGTAAAGAGAGCTGCTCAAAATGAGCAAACTCATGAAGACCAGAAAAAATCAGAAGACTGTGCTGCAGGTAAAAACAACTTTCCAATTTGGAAACTCTTAGTCCCCCTACAGCACTGCTTTGATTATGAACTTTGTTCCCCAAGTACAGGTCAGCAGTATTGTCACCTGTCAAAGCTCTTGAAGAGCTTGTCCTTCTCTACAAATTGCAGCTTCAAAAAGTGGCACACACCGTGATTTGGAGCAAACCAACATTGAGCCTGTGTTCTCAACAGGAATTCTGAAGCTGCAAAATAGGTTTTAGTGCTGAAAAGCTCTATGGATTTTTCTAGCTGTTGCCATGCAGAAAAAGCAGTTCAGTAAGCAAGAGTAAAACATGAGAAGCAGCTGGAGAAAAAGACAAGGAAGAGAGTAGGTTCATTGGTGATAGGGGCTGGTGGGGTGAAAAGCCACAAAATGGTGTGTCCATTGGTGGATGGATGGTAGCTCTGCATTGTGGTAGTCCCCAAAATCTGTGTAGTTGGGTAGCTGAGCCCAGTGCTGGTAGGAGCATGGCTGTGGCAATGCAGTGCTAGGGAAGGGCCACCACCCTGTCTGAAAATGACATCCTTTTGCTTCCAGTACCTGAGGAAAGACTGAGTAAAAGCTGTGATGCAGACACACTGGGTTTGCCTGGTAGCCTTTTTTTGCCTGGCAGTGTAAGGAGACCCCTCACTGCCAAAACCCCATTGTTTTGGAAGAAGGCAATGTGTAGTTACTGCTGTGTTCCCCAAGGACACATGCAAGACCAAAATGAGTTTTGAAGTGTGAAAGTGTGGGAGAAATCCAGTTGTAATATGGAGAGCATTGTGTTGCCTATGCAAATTGTAAGATTTGAGGACACTGAATGGAAACCAGGTTATGCAGGATTTTGTTATGCACCAGTTTAATCAAATGCTAGTCTTGATAAAGAAGTGTTCCAGTAGAGCAGATATATTGTTTGCTTATACTTTAAATTCAAACTTCATTAGCCAAATATCCCCACTCAAACTGGTGAATGATGAAAGCAGCATAACAGCAAATGGCTTGGCAAGAAGGTGACTCTGCTGCATTTATTTCTCAGCCTGGGAATATGGGGTATGGGGACCATCAATGATCCTGCAATGGGCTTTAGTAATTCCTTCTCAGAGCAGGAGCATAAGAGTTGTCAGCTATACTGGTAGCCACAGTAAATGTGACAGAAATTTAAATGTAGTTTCTTTTACTGGACATGAACACTCAACAGGTTGTCCAACTTAGGAAGACATTGCCTGTAGAAACATATTTATGAGTGATATTCGAACAAATGATAATTACGGTTTTCAGGGGGGGTTATATCTGTATCTATGTCTGTATCATCTCTATCATCTGTATCATAGATATCTAATCTATCTGTGTATGTATATCTGTATGTGTATATATACATAGCTATATCTGTCTTTTTACTTTTCCAGAAAAGAAGCAGCTGATTTCTATGCTGATTATCGAGCAAAGCCTTTTTATCAGTAGGTATATCAATTTCATCTTGACATATGTTAAGCTTACTTATTGAATGCATGAAATTTACCATTTTTGATACCACAGGACCATGGGAAAATCAGAATTTGTCTTAGTTGAGTGGAGCCCTTTGCAAAGCATGCGCCTTTTCTTCTTCCTCCAGGGAGAGATACTTATTTCAGCCATTCAGGGTTTTAACTCACACTTTTACAACCCAGTGGTATCAGGAGAATGTCTTTTGTCCCTCAGAAGTAGAAATGCTCCTAGCATGGCAAAACTTCAAAGCCAAGAGAAGGGGTATCTTCAGGATCAGGGTGGAGCTTGCAGATAATGAGAATTAGGGGAAACATTTAGTTGTGAGAATTTATTTGGTAACAAGTACCCCAAATCATAAATAACTGAAAGGATAGTGCAGTTTTTACTGTACTACTACCCTTGGACAAATTTCAAACTTCCATGATGCTAGACTGCTCCACCTAACATGAGAAACCTTAGTCTTTCCATAACTGACCAGATGGGTGCTTATGACCCAGAGACTGAGTAGTTTCTACTTTCCCTGAAAGTGCCAGCAACTTTCTTTTTCTCCCTCTCTATTGGGCGTTCTGCTTCTTTTAGAAAGAGTGCCTTGTGTTTTTCAGCCATGTTGATGCCTGGGTTTGCACTGATGTGGTTGAAGGACCTGGTTTCAGTACTGTCAGAAATGCTTGAGAATTAGCACTGCCAGCTGCTCTCCAGCAAAAGCAGCTGATTTGTTGTGGGTCCAAACTAAAGTCCTTCAGAGACACATGGCCCCAGGCTCTGTCTGTCATTGTTGGAGCTCAGAGAATGGATGATTTGGAATTGCCTTTTCTTTGCTGAGTAAGCCTGCTTGAGTATGTTGATAAATAATCAAGGATTTTGCCTGCAGTTATTTCACAGATGTCTATCTATATTAATGGTAATTGTCTGAGGAACTGTAGCCTTTGTCCACTGTGATGTGCCTGTTTACCATCCTGCAGTCTTATTGGCCACATTTTCTGTAGAGGCTTTTTCTCTAAATTAGAAATAAATAGCTCTAGAACATTCCAAATCAAATTGAAACAAGAAACTTCAAGGCAGTAAAGTATGACTATGAAATCTATGACTCATTTATATTTGATGTTGTCTCTTGTCTTTAAATTCAGATTTAGTTCCCAAGTTCACTAGTCAATGTAAGACTAGTGAATAGTAAAGAAAAATAACAGTTCTATTGTTTGGAAAATAATGGTTTTCATATTAAGGAATTTAAAAAGAATATTCAAGGATTAGTCTGCACAGTAAATAATGCTGTAGAAATTGCTTTTTTCTTAGGTGTATGTATGTGCACTATTTAACTGTCCTAAACAAGCAGACTCTGACCAGCAGAATATGGCTTCCAGTAGCTTTCTATTGTGTTGTTTCTTTACGTAGTTTTTCATGGTTTTACTATTGTTTCTTTTTCAAAAAACTACCAGGATTTCTCTTCTCTTTTTGACCACTGATCATTAGGAAGAAGGTAGTTGGAGAAGCATGTGCATCCACAGTTATAATTGTGTAAAGCTCTTCTTTTAAACAAAATAGTACAAAAACCAGAGTCAATGTTTGCCTTTGTTGGTTCTGTCCAGACTAAACAGTGAAAAGACAGGCTTATTGGTATGCATGTTTTGTGAAGATACTGAATTATAGTTCTGGTGTTTTGTTTAGTTTTTAAATTGAATGTTTGGGTTAACAGTTTTGGGTAGTTTTTTCCATTGTGAGGTTGTCAGGACAGGAGGCATGCTGCTCCTGACAAACTCTTCTTCTTACTTGGGATCATCCCATTAAAATGACTTGAGTTATGCCACACATTAATAACTCACTTTGTAAGTCCTTTATCCCATGCAGACTTTTCAACTCATTCCCTTCTCTCCCACTTTGGACTTTGGCTGGGCAAAATCCATGGGAGAGATCTGTGGAAAAAATTCAGCTTGAAAGCAGTGCTGATATTCTGTCAGTAGGGTACACATCCAGATCATGTATTGAGTCTTGAAATGCTGCTGTGCGGAAGAGGAAAGCTTAGGAATCATTCCTGTCAGATGAGGGATTACCAACGGTTTCTCATTGTTAGCAGGACACCAGTACTGATCCTTTAAAAATTATTTTGAAATCCAAGACTCTAGAGAGTAGCTTGAGTGAGCTTGGGTTATGTACATTTTGTTCTTTTTCTACATCCATAATAAGGGAATGTTTGTACATGACCTTATCTAACCTCTTCCTCAAAGTAGAGTCAACTTCAAAGTTAGATCAGGTTGCTTGAGGTCATGCCGAGTTGAGTTCTGAGCATCTTCCACTGGATCATGGGTTTTTTTGTTTTAATTTGTAGCATGGATCACCATGTGCTGTTTCCATTTTGCAGTGAGCTTCTCCAGTTAATAATGAGTGGCCCCATCCTTGCTATGGAGCTCTTAGGAGATGATGCAGTGAGTAAATGGAGAGCAATAGTTGGGCCAGCAAACCCAACAGAGACTGAGAGCGATACACTGGACAGCGTATCAGAGAGCTTTGGACATTGTGGCCTCAGAGATGCAGCTCATGGCCCAGATTCAGTTGCTTCAGCTGCTAAAGTAAGTTTTTGACTCTTTCTTTACTGAGGTTTATGTTTACTTTTATCTGCTAACAATCAGATAAGGAATTTCTCATTTTGTTTCCACACTTGAGTTCATACATATTCTTCATGGCTCCTTTTTAGCATGGAAAAACAAACTGTCTGAAAACAGAAATCTTATTTATCACAAAGGTGAATCTGGGTGCTTTGATCAGGAAAGCATGCCTGGTCATTTTTAATGTCTCCTGCAGATCACGAACAGTGAGTAAATTGCAAAGTCTGTGTAATCTACCTATAGTCTACCAATGTTGGTCATAAAAAGAAAGGGATTAAACAATTAAATCCTTTTGTGCCCTCTTGTGTTTCACGTATTTGCTCTCCTTCACTAGTCGTCTTCTCACTAGTGCTCTGCTTGTAGCCTACTTTGCTCTTACTGTTCAGAATGAAAAATTAAAAACGAGGCCACTTCGTGCTTTGAGAGGTAACACTGTGGACATGGCTTTGAGGAGTTTTGCTTTATTTGCAGTGTTTATTTTGTCAGTGCTACGAAAAAGCCCTGGGCCTGGGTAATAGATATTACTATTTCTGTAGAATTAAGGTGACTTTTGTGTGCATTGTTGTGGGGTCGATATGCTAATAAATGATGGCAGGAATCAAGTTTATCTCCTGGTTGATTGTTATGTTGCTGTCGTGTCTCAGCTGGAGACCACTTTAGCTGGGGAAAGATACCAGCTGCTGCTTCCTTGATTCTAGTCTTCCCTCTGTTTAAATTGGAATAGCTGCAGTTGCACAGCTGGAGAGAGACCTGCCTCAGAATACCTAATGAGCTGCCAAGTAGTGTGTGCTAGAAAATGTGCACAGAGATCATACCCTGGTGGTTAGGGCAGAGTTGGGCAGCCTCCCCTTCTGTTGCTGTTAGGCTGTGAGGTACAGCAGGCTGACTGCAAAGCACGGGCAGTTTTCTCCTGGCCAAGCACTCACCTTGCTGCTCTGCCCTGTGCCTGAGTGGCTGGATCCTTTCCTTGTACCTTCAGGTTTTGGCGAGAAATCATTTGTTGGACATGAAGTACTTCTTCTGCTGGCTAAATTGATGAAAATGTTGCAGACTCAGAAAGAGTTTGAATAAAAGTGATTTTTTCTGATGAAGGAGAGTTATAGTCAGCAAAGACTTTGGAGTTCTGGTTAAATAGTTAGATGTCTTCAAATATAAGGGTGAAAGTTTCTCTTTTTTTCCTGTGTACTGCCATGACAGTTGTGCCAGCTTCTGAACTGAGAGTGTAGGAAAGAGTGTCTGTTAGCATAAATTCTTGGTTAAAAGCGTAAATGTGTGATTAGGTTTTCGTTTGTTATTTTTATTGCATTTCATTATTTTTGAAATGCTGTCTGAAGGCCCCATTCATCTGGAGCTTTTTTATGACACTGGGATTATTTTGCTGAACCATCTGTAGGTGTGTGTATCTTTGTGGTGTTACTGATACCTACCTTTAATAAATCAAGCAAAATTGTGAATGTAGTGTCCCTGTGCCTTTATTAATTTAGTAGGCTTAGTATTATATGGCTGTATAATAGTTGCTATGGAAAGTACTTGGCTGTGCCTGCAGAAAATTTGCTGAAAAGAAAGAAATATAAGATAAAAGAACCTAAATGAACTCGTCCTGACAAAAAACCTGAAGTCTCAACCACATTTAATGAACGCATTGTCAGCTGAACACTTAGAGTGGAAGGCTGCATTGTTCTTTTGATGACCAAATGACAAGTGAAAGTATGTCTCTGATACACTCTAAGCTGCTGTCTCTCTGCAGGCCAAATTTTGTAATTTCTTTAGATCAGGAATAAAAGGTAGAGAAAATAATTATTTTTGTATGCTCTACAAGATTAAAGTTTGGCCTTTTATTATGCCAGTCCTTCTGTATTATTGAGTTAATTTTCTTTTATGAATTTTACTAGATAAAACTAAGTATAAAATATTATAGATATTTTACTGTCTTTTTCTGGCTGCTTCTTTTACAGTAAATAGGAATTAACGGAGTGGGACAAATTCCGTGAATCATGCAGCACTTTATCAGTAGAAGGATGTAAGGAATGAACCCTATTGTCTCAGGTGTGCCCACTTAAAATGTGGGTAATTTGCCAGCAGAAAAACAAAGGCCCTTTTTCCTTTTGTTGAAAGATCCATTGTCCAGGATCCATTGTCCAAGATCCAAACCTCGAAAAGCTTGAGTTGTGTAGTCCTTTAAGAAAGGATTACAGAAACTGTTGAAGTGCCATGAGCAAAGTATGAGTTTATTTCATTTAAATTGAGCTAGTAGATTAGGGGAGACGATTCCAGGAAATAGCCTTTAGCACTGCTGCTGTTATACAGGAAAAAATCAAATACATTTGGTAGTAGTATTTCTTGGATGTAATTTTTTCTCTTAAATAGAAATGAATCAATTCTCTTGCTGAATTTGACCAATAGGCATGAAATGTAACCTGTGTTTAGAACATTTGTTAATTGGCAAGTTGTATAATGTATGTGAATAAATGGTATGGAAAAAGTGTGAAGCTGGCAGTGAGCAGTGAAAAAATATCACTGAGGGAAGAAACCTGACTGCCAAGTTCACCCCAGTATGGTCTGAGACCCAAGGTATCTGATGCCTAAATAATGATGGTGAGAAGAAAGAGATTGAAGGCAAAAAGGTTCCTTTGATTTATCTGAGAAATCAAAGCGAATGGGTTCATCAACTTCAATTCAGTGAGACTTTTAAAAAAATTATGGGGCTGGTAAGGCATGAGAAGTGACTCAGCAATTTTAGACAAAGTTTATTTTTTTAAGAAGAAAGGAAAAAATGTAAACAATTTGGAAGGAGGTTAGTTTTCTATATGGATAGAAAACATACTGAGAAATGGATAGTAGTTGTATTTTTGCTTATAGTGTGGAAAAGATTACTTGAAAGAAATGAAAAATAAAATATGTGTATAAGGGACTGGATTTGGAAAGATATTGAGGAAAGAGAGAGAGCATTGGTAAAACTGGGAGCACCTCTACTAAATTATTGTTGCATCAGCATTTTGAGTGCTCTGAGTGTGAACAGATTGCATTGTAGAGCTGAAAAGGAAGACATTGCAAGAAATACTCCAATCCTGTTTTTATGATTGTAGCAATGGTGCCAGAGGGGAAAAGATAGATTTGACATAATATTTTAGGGAAGAAATATTTGTAGGAAAAAAAATCTGCACTAAAGGTTTATCTTCTGTGATTATGGATACTTCAGATGTTACTTATGATAAAAGCTGATGTGTTCAGCTAGATCAATCTAAAATGTGTTTAATTACAATTGTTTTCAGGAGCTGGAGTTGTTCTTTCCCTCCAGTGGAGGTCGTGGACCAGTCAGCAGTGCAAAATTCACAGACTGTACTTGTTGCATTATTAAGCCTCATGCTGTTAATGAAGGTAAGCCATGCAGAGGACAAAGCTGTGTGTGTCCATTGTATCCTTGATCATTCCAGTGCCCTCTTTTGGGGAGAATGAGACTGCCTGAGCACAGGGTGTATTTCACAGTGCATGCAAAACTTACAGATACATTGTCTTTCATGCACATCTAGTATTTCTGCAGTTCATTTCCATGAAGAATGAGTGGGTCATGTGCTTTCTATGCAGATACTTGTTCATTTCAGAATAGTAAGGGAGGGGCAAAAAAGAGAAGGATTACAACCTACATGAGGTTTGAAGTATCTTATTGTGACAGCTTCCTATGTCCTAGCTCCTGTCTCCCTATCATAGTCACCTCTGGAACAGGTTAGCATCCTCCCAACAGAGTGAAGACAGGACACCTGGCCATGATCCAGGGCCCTTCACTCAGGCAATAGCATATCAGATTAAAATGATTCACAGAGGGGTTACAAATCTTGTTCTTCTGAATGCAGCGGGAATGGCAAGTAGGAAAGGCTTGTTTATGAAAGTGAGCCAAAGACCTAAAGCATTTGGTGGATCCTGTGATGCTTTCTGTGCTGGAGGATGCCCTGGGAATTTGCCAGTATTGGAAATGTTTAATGCTGTACCGTTACTGTGCAAAAATAACCTTGCTTGTGTGTCCTGTACTTAGATCCTGGAGCATGGGTAGGAGCAGTGAGTGTAGTAAAATATTTTGACTCAGGCACTGGAACAGTATTTTCGAATCCAGAATAAGTATTACTATGTGAGTGCATAGTTTTTTCTTAGTAAGTTGCAGAGCACACTGCAACATTTTAATCTCTTCTTTGTGGATAGCTTAAATAGAAACAGCAGAAGTGGCTGGAGCAGTTTCCAGGCCTTTCGCACCTCAAGAGGGATGTCTGAAGAGCTTGCTGAAATTATAAAAAAAAAAAAAAAAAGAAAAAAAGACACTTTCATGAGAAGGAGTTTCATGGTTGCTACTGATAATGTACCTGTTATCTCTTCCAGACCTTGCATGGTATCTGCTACTGATAAGTCTGCCATGCAGCAAAGACACAGTGATGTTCCTTTTACAGAAATATGGGCAGCAGCTGGGACTATGATTTTACCTAGCTACGTGTTTGCAGAGGACAAACTTTTCTGTGGTAGAATTGTTAGGGTCCTTCATTTGAGTGTAAAAATAGCAAAGTGGATGGCTTGGACTGGTTTTTTAGACTTCAGATAAAATTTCTATTACATATAGAGACTCAGACTCTTATCTCAGTGAGCTCAGGATTTCTTTTCCTATTTTTAATCTTGCTCATCTCTGTAGATTTCATAGTGTCCTGTCTGTTCCATTTTTTTTCTTTAACTTCTCTGAATTTTTCTGAGTTGCCAGAAGACAAATTGTGACCCTATTTGCACATCCCTCTGTAAAGGAGTGCCTGTAAGAGAGTGATGGTGGTGAGGAGGTATGGATGTAGGTAAACAAAAAATGTATGTGCATATCCAGCTTTGCAGTGTGAGTGATGGTTGTAATGTCCCCTATAGGTCTTACAGAGGCTGAGGTCTTTATGCCCCCTTTATAGTCCTTTTTCTCATACCACAGAGGGCTGGAAATTCAGAGGATAACTCTTAAAAAGCAACTAAGCTTTGAACGACAAAAAGCGTACCTTGTGTGAGCATTCTCCCTCCATGCAGCTGTCATTATTACCCTCAACAGAATGAAGAAGACAGAACTAACTTTTCTAAGTCAGCAAAGTGTTTTAATGCTTTGTTGTGGTTTAACTGCAGCTGGCAACTAAACCCCACACAAGCACTCGCTCGCTCCTCTGGGACTGAGAAGAGAATCAGAGAAGTAAAAGTGAGGAAGCTCATGGGTTAAGATAAGGACAGTTTAATAGTTAAAGCAAAAGCTGCACACACAATCAATCAGGTAAGTGGAAACACACTGGAGAGGAAGGGAAGTCCTGTGTGGCCTTCAGTGGTAAAAGGTGGTTTGGCAAAGCCAGAGGCATGGAGAGAAAATCATGTGGGTCAAAGCAGCAGAGCCTCTTTTGCATTGGAGTTTTGATTTGTGCTCTACAAATTTTCAGTATTGAGTATCTAAAAATAAACCTTTTTTTTGCAATTTCCTATGTACTGCTGAGGCTTTGAACTTGGCTATCTAAGTACCATGAATATAAGCTGCTCAATACATATTTACAAGTACATGAAGTTTCACTTATGTACTTGAGTTTATACAGAGATTTAGTCTTTATTTCTGCAGACATTTGACTGAATTAATGATTTGATTTTTGTGTTCTGGCCCTTTTCTCCAGTGTTTGTTTTTCCTCCAGAGTCTGTTGCATTAACTGATTCTTAGAAGGAAGATTTTTCATGGTTTTCTGTCCTGGAAGATGATTTGCTTTAATGGCAGCTGTAAACTAGAGTGCTTTTCAGTAGGTTTAACTTGCTGACAAAATGTTGGATGTAATCTCTAGTTTATGCTGGTTAATTCTTGGGCAGAATACTCTTAAGAAGTGACTTTGATTGCCACAGCTGGTTATTATCCAGTGATAAAGTAGAGGAAAATCACTGTTGGTTTTATCTCTGGCCTTGCTGCCTTCCTCCTGAGGGACATACAGAAGTGTCTGGTCCTAGGCAGCTGCAGCAGCACAGCCCAGCCAAGCACAGCAGGACCTGGTGCAATGCCCAGGCACCTGAGAATTCCTGTAAGCAGGAGTGTCAGCATGCCTGCCAGACTGCAGGGAATCCTGCAGCCTGATAAGGGGTGTTGGGGGATTAAGGTGAAGTTTAACCTCAGCTGTCAAGAATGCTGGTAATGCTGGAGAGATGGCATTGCTGGCCCTCTAGGAATGTGTGCCATGTATGTCTCTTAAAGAAGTAAAGCCATAGCTATTTTGTCAGTCTGGTGTCAGCATAACACCTTCTGTGGAGGGTCAGAAATGGGTAGGCCATGGAAGGCAATATAGTCCAGAGCTTTGGATTAGACAGCTTTAGCTCACTGATGGATGCTCCCAGTGGAGGTGGAGAACTTCCCTGGCAGCAGCGAGGTGGTTGTATTTTAATTTTGAAGAGGCTTTGCAAGAGCAGTCCAGTTCCTCTTCACTGAGAACTAGAAGAATGCAAAAGCAACCTGATGCTACTCCAGGCAAATTTATTCTGACCAGGGTTGCATCAGGAAGACATGATGTGGTTTATCCCTTCTAGAATCTGTTACACTTCGCAGTGTCTTTCAGTTTTCTTCTCTTCTGAGACCAGTTTTCAGTCAAGGAGGATGGTAACTAGTAAGCACAGCTCTAAGATTGTATGACTAAGTTGTTTAATAATTTGAAATTTTTAGTGTGGGTCTGTGTTCTGTAATCCTCCTGCTTCTTGTGCTTCTGATAGCTGAGGTACAAAAATCATAGTTGCAATCACTTAGACATTCTCTTTTTGTAATTCCTCTCATGTTAGTAGATCTGGAAGTATTAGCACTAGTGTTCAGAAGCCAAACGTATAAATTCAACAGAATGGATAAACATCAGTTTAATGCCATTAGGACAGTTATGATTCAACTGTTTTGTGAACAGAAATAGCACCCTATAGATCAGTGGGTGGGTTTAACTTTTAATATTTTTATGTGTAACAGTTTAGTCATGTTTACTGTAGGAAGTAGACTTTGGTATTTCATGACTTGTTTAAAGATTTTTGATGTGGCCTTTAGCCTCTTCCTTGGAAAAATTAGCAGGGGAGAAGTTTTAAAACAGTGTTGATCAGGCTAAAGGCTAAGGTCAAAACTGAAAGGTCTGCCTAGAGGCAAGGAAGCCTCTATGGTTTTGAGAGGCCCTAGGCATGAGACTTAACTACCCAGACAGGTTTGCTGTCCTTGTATGTATTAAGCTTGAGATTTTGTTCTAACATTTCTGGTCAGTTAAATCCTATTTCCTCTTAATAATAAAAAAATACAGTACTGTCTTCCACAGTATTCTTCAGCTAAAGAAAATTTAAATCTCATAGAAAATAAAAGGATCAGGAGTACCTTCTTGCCAGTTGGAAAAGATACTGTGTGGAAACGTGGTTTTAGACCTGTTCTGACTGGATGATAAAACTTACAGAGCTCTTCTATATTAACTTTGTAGCTAGCAGACTACTTTAGAAAGTTGTAGAAATTTACATTCATTAACAAAAGATTGCATGACAGGAAGTCATAAAAATAATATTTCCTTCCTTATGCAAAGGCAGAAAAATTCCAATTGAGAGAGTAGTTTGTAGCTCCAAAAACAAACCTAAATGCAACAAAAAGAATACCAAGAATGGTAGTGTAGTCTCAGGCAGGTACAGAAACAAGGTTTACTTATGTAGAATCTCAAGTGAATTTATTGTATAAGAGAGAGTGAGGAGAGGACTGTGGGTTCCCAATGTTGTAGTGGATTATCTGACTGCAGACAACTGAAGAACTGTCCTGACACATAGTACACTTGTTGCTCTTTGAAAGAGAGAAGGCATCGCTATGAAAATTTCCAGTTCACCTCTGTATAACACTAAGTATACTTACATGTGTGTATTTAGGAAATTGAATAAGCTGGGGGTGGGGGGGGGGGGGAAGAGCATGGTATAGTAGAGGTACAAATCTGTTGTCACTCTCAGCACTACTTATCTATTTCATAGTTTTTTTCTCAAGACAATTTGTATTCATTAGATAAGAAAACTCTGGAAATACTTTCCTTTTTTTTTTTTTACCCTTTTAGGCATAAGTTTGAGTAATTAAGTATTTTTATTTTCAGGAGACCTAGAATTAGAACAGGGCTTTCAGAAAACTGGTTTGAGAAAAAAAGAGTGCAATTTTCTCATAAGTAATCTGAAAGTACATCTTCTGTCCGTGATAAGTGTGCAGATGATAGAAAGGTGAAGTGCAGATGCTGTGGAGGCATCTCATTGTAGGCAGAACCTTTCTCTGGATTTTGTCTACAAGACTTTGCCTTGATGGAGGACTTAACAATTTGAAGTCTAGAAGGAATTATTTGCAGATAGAATCTGGAAGTGGAAAAAAAATCATGGAATTAAGACAAATCTTTGCAGATACTTCAGAGTGGATGGTTTGAGATGTGACCTCAGGGTATTTCCACATGCAATATAGCAATATTAGAGCTGCAGTCACGTGAGGACTAACTAGTAAAACACTGTGCTTTCAACTGCAGGCATTATTTTGTAGACAGATTTGCCCAGGGAGGAGATGTATTTATGTCAAATGAAATGCAGCTTTTCTTAATGTTTTCCTTGAGTATAAATAATATATAGGGTGTTGCAGCATTTGGTGGTGTCTAGTGGTGCTGGGGTTTTTTTGGTTGGTTGGTTGGTTGGTTGGGTTTTTTCTTCTCTTTAGAGAAGCTAGGAAAAAGTGATTAAAATGAAAACAACCTGCTTTGCCACTTCATCACCATTTTTAGAATAAAAAAAAAATTGTGAGATCAGTCATTCATGCACTTCCATCTGTGTTTTTAATTCTTTGCTGTAGTTGTAATGATGGGTATTCCTTGCCTGGGATGTTTGGTTTTGAAACCAAGCCCATTGTTTTTCTCATTTATTTCTGCCTAAAGTTTTAGCACTTTGGCATTGGTTTCCCAGCTTAGATTGATTCTGGATTTCAATGGCTATTGGGAAGTGACATCTGTTTTTTTTAAGTATGAAAAATATATTTTACATTCTAGTAGATTTCAGTAGGAGAGGAGGTAAACTGAATTTGAAAATCCTTTCTGACAGTTTGAGACGGGAAGGAAGAGGAGGAGATACACTTCAGAGAAAAAGATCAAATGTCACAGCCAATCCTTGCTGAAGCTCATAAGTATCCTTCATCTGGAAAAATGTATTTGTTACTGTGTTCAGTAGACTTATATTGGTGGTATTGATTACTGGAAATCATCTCTGTGCAGGGACGATGGTATTAACGTAAAAAAAGAGACATTAGAAATGAGTGTTTACTACTGCATTTCGGTATTTTCACTTGCAAAGGGTAGGAGAAAAGTCAGTTGTAAGAGTGGACCAGGGAATTTCAGGGTAGTGAAACTTCTTTCATAACTATGAAACTGGTGAATCAAGAGTGTATAATTTCATTGAAATCACTCTGTGGTTGATGGACATATGATGGACATTTACCGGCATGTCTTTTGTGAAGGAAAATATGCTATGTTGATCTCTGAATTCTCCAAGTATGCTTTCTCTAAAGGAAGGTAAAACAGTGTAAGATGGCCTAATTCACTTGGTTTTCAGTGCCTTTGAGAAAGTTCTTTGCTGTTAGGAAACCAGAGTTTTCCTTTAGTGGAGTAAGTTGTATGTTTAGATCTTTACAGCATAGGCATTTGCATAGCTTTAAATGTTCCCCTGAATGTTGGACTGGATATGTGCATGTCACATTAAAAGGGCTTTACGAATGAAGTCTTCTCAGGCATCCTGGGGCCAGTTCTAATCAATATTATCATTAATGGCTTGGATGGGTGAGGACAGAGCATGCTTGCAATGTTCACACATGTCACCAAGTGCTTACTGAAATTTTGAAGGATGTGATTAGAATTCAGGACATTCCTGAGGAATTGCAGAAATAATGTGATGCAAAGATGGTGAAACTGAATATAAACTGCATAGCACTACCTGGATAAGCGAGAATAAAGGCACAGATATAAAATAGAGAAGAACTGGCAGGGTATTAGTGAAAAGTTCATAGATAAACAGTTGGTAGAGTGATGAAACAGGCACAATCTGTATTCACTATGTACCCACTAGTTCCGCTCAGTGCTTATGAGAATCCAGCTTTTTGTATCGTGTCCAATTTCTGGGCACTCTGTTTCAAGGATAACAGAAAAAAAAAGAGCAAAATAATAAGAGATTTAGCCAATGAAAAAACTTGATGGGTTTAACCTTAAAACTTGATTTATTTAACCTGAGATGGGTAGGACAGGGATATACAGCTTTCTATAAGTACATTTACAAAATATGAGCGTATTTACTAGATTAGATGAAAGAAGAGTTAATGGAATCATTAAGGAAAACTTTGTAGTGTATCACTGACCTGATATTTGGTGATGTAACAGAACCTGAAATTACCAGAAATTTTTGAGAACATTTTAGAAAAATGAAAAAATGTGGCCATGCCTAATCTAACTCACTGTACCTTGGAGAAAAGGTAAATATATTGAAGTTTCTTCTTTTACTGCCCTTTTCAAATCAGAGTGTAAGGAGAAAGGCAAGATACTGGATCTGAAAACAGCCAAGGCACAGAATGTAGGAATATGTGATAAGTCTTTTGCCAGGTTGAAAATAAATTCTAGAGTTTACAGAGCTTTACTGTTATTTTAGGACAGTGAGTTGGTGAACCTTCCAGATTATAGGGGATCTCATGAAGATTTTAACCACCAGAATTACTGTAATTGACAGTGAAATAGTAGATTAAAGCTATTGTTTATAATTATGGGCTAATGCACATTCCAAGGAATTATTTTAACCACTTCCTCTCTGTAGCTGTAACCATTCATGAGAAGTCCCATGCACAGTGTTCATCAGGGATAACCAGAAAAAAAGGAAAGTAATATTACTAAGCTTGTGAATGGTTTGAATTACAATACTGAGTGCCTTCCAGTGGTACAGCCTCAGCTAAAATATTGTATTTAGTTTTGATCACACTTAAGAAATAAGCAAAAATAAATGAAACTCATTATAGCCCTAGAAACATTCTACTAGCCAGAATGATTGACCATAATCTCCTTAAGTTAAAAGAAAAATAAAATCTGAATGGATGTGCTAAAGGAGTGCAAAGTAATGAACACCTTGAAAGAAGGAGCAAAGCAAACTGCATATTTCTTTTTAAACTTTCTCTTAACACAGGAACAAAGAAAGAAAACTAAGCTTTTCTGGAGTTGGGTTTTCTTTTGTAGGTATACAGCCATCAGTTTGAGTTCAGCGTAACTGTTGGACAGATACTGATCTTTTTTCATAATATTACTTTCTTCAAATTCTCTTCTCCAGTGGCTCATACTGCCCAGCCAAATTGCTGGATACTTTGTGTAGTCTGACTGTGATCTTTGCCTTGAATTTCTCTGTTGGCCTTTGTATCCAAAGTGTGACTCTTCCCATCTGTTCCCATGCCAGAATTCCCAGAATACCTTTTTTCCCTATGGGTTTTCATCATTCTGCATCTTAAAATGCCCTGTCTGGCATTCACATGTGTGGTCTTGACTTGTTCATAGCAGTTCAGAAAGTTGCAGCTGGAATTAAGCCTTTGAACCTTTCACCCTCTTTGAATCTTTCAGTTCCCATTCTCAGCTACATCACACACTGGGTCATTTTGGTTTCAAGGCCCCCTGAGATTTACTATCTGCATCCATAATTTTCTTGTGCGAGCACTGTCCTGACTTCTATTTTCCAGTAAGGCTGTGGTGATACCATTTGTCTTCACTCCTTTAACTTTTAGTATTTTGAAATTAATATTTTCTGTAGAGGTTTTCACCAGTGCTGCAGTATTGACAAAGTTCTCCGTAAATGTCTGTAAAGCTGTGCTTTGAACTTCTTGAGGTTCTCCTTCAATAGGGTACCTAGACAGAAATGAGGAATAATGGAAATCCTGGACTCTATCACTATGAACAATATTCTGTTCTCTCATCACTTCCTCACATACTCCTCTCTCCCATCAGTATTCACTGGTCTTTTCTTTCCCGGGGTTGCTTTTGAGGTCCCCCTCTCCTTTGCTGGCCCAGTGTGTGTCACTCAGGAGACCCTCTGTCATTCCCTCGCTGTGCCAGAGCACAGGTGCAAAAATTACTTCATATCCTTTTTCATAGTGGGGCTGGGAGACCAGTATTTATAGATTATCACCATGACCAAACTTTTGGGGAGTCTAGAAATGGTGTATTTATGCTGCATAGTAAAAATGCCTAGAGTTGTGTTATTCCCAAGTAGAAAAAGAAGGAGAGAGAAACCTTGTTCTTCAGGGTATAGATTGACCAGCTGATAGGAAGAAGTGTACTTTTTGAGATGGACATCTGTCATTTACTTACTGCCCAGTGTTTTTCCATGTTGTGTCTGAAACAAAGATTAGCAAGAACTTCAACTGGAAAACGTTGTAGGAGGACCCAACTCTAAATCCCACTTTTCCTTCCTCTAGAGTTCAAAAAGGACTTTGCTTGGAGTCAAATCTGATTGTGATTCTCTGGAGTTTTGAAATAGGACATTACCACTTGGCAGTAAATAATCAGATTATTTCATTGTACTATGAAGTAAAATTGCATTTCAAAATGTCAGAAAAAGACATGGAATTAAATTGCTACTTATAGTTAGTGATACATTAAGCATCTGGTACAGGTTACTTTTAGAAATACATTACTGGATGAAATGGATCATCAATCTGATCAGTCATGGCGGTTTTTGTATTCCTGTCAAAAAAAACCCTGTTGTTTAAGAGGAATTATTTTTAATTATTGGAAGGATTTTTAAAAAATTACATATGGAGGCTGAGATGAGGAATCTAGTTCTTGCCTTGCTTTGAAAGCAGTCTGCTATCTTGTCTAATGAGCTTTTAACAGAGGAATGGTTAAATTAGGAAACAGGCCAAGAAGAAAGGGAAGAGAATGTAACATTCCTACTCTTAGGGCTGGTGGTTTGTAGTGCGCTGGGACTGAAGGGTCCCAGTAGCACAGCTGCTGTAGCTCGTTGATAAAAGTGCTATTAGGTTAAAAGTGACTTTCATTAAGCTATTTTGTCACAATGCCTAATTCTGCAAACAGTCATAACATTTTTCAGTCTGTCTTCCCTGCTAATTCCTGTTCCTTAATGAAGGACAGTTTTCAAATACTTCATGTTGTAAAGCAGCAAGTCATATAATATTAATGTAACTGAGGAAGTTGTGGTACTTTATCATTTTACCTGGTTAAAATATATTGGAAAATTATCTCTGTCTATATTGGAAAAGTATTATCTCCTGTACTAGATACGTAGTAACATAAGGCTGCCCAGCAGACATAAAATGTGTGTCAGTGCTCCCTTTCTTTCACTCTTTTTGCTTGGATTAGTGTTAAATTCCCTCGGTTGTATTTAGTAATGCTTGGAATTCTTCTGTGCTTTGCGACTGAAAATTCGTCATAACTGGTGCCTAATCTGAGACTTTGATATGGGTTCTTACTGTAATCACATTTTAAACATCCACTGACCCTTTTTGAAGGGTCTTTAGAAAGTAGTTTTTTCACTACAAATTTGGATTTTAAAGTTTAAAAGAATTGTTGAAAGCTGCTAAAATGGCACTCTGAGTAGTTCATCTTTTCCTGAGCCTTATTGCCCCCAAAGAAGAGGATATGTCCCAGTTCAGTCATGCAACTGCCTGAAAGCCTCAAACAGATCCCAAATCAAGCTTTGAGCTTCTGTTCTTCTGTTGCTTGGGGATTGCCTTTGTGCTTTTTTGTTCCTATTTTGGTTCAGGTAGAATTTGAAAGGAAAGTGTCCCTAGGTGAAATGATACATGTATTGCCTAAACTGGGAGAAGGGAGGGCAAGTCACTGGATCTCTGGATCTGCGCTGCCACTGGCAATTTGCTTATGCTCCTCTGCCTCAATTCCCACATCTGGGAAGTAGAGCTGACATCCTACTTTGTAAACACAAATCTCTTGGCCTTTCTTCATCAAGGCACTTCAAATTTTTGTGGGTGAGGTGTCTGCCTGTCTGAATAGTGCCAATAAATCCTTTGGTTAAGCCTTTTGAGTGTTGCAGACATGGGCAATTTGTCTGGAGCAGTAAAGTGCTCTGCTGCTCTGATGAATGAGAGTGAACTCAGAAATACAATGTAGAGGAAAATATTGATAGATTTATCACAATTATTAAAGGAACCTTGCATTAAAGACCTTTATGCAAAATACTTTCCTACTTAAATTTCTATCATTAAAGGAGACTATTTCCTCTGACTATTTCCTCTCTACAGAAGAGATAGTCTTAGTGACTTCAGTAGATAAACAGCCCAGAAAGCTGAATAGAGTCCCCCTTTGCTTCTCTAAAACATGGATTTTGCTTGTAGGTTGTAAAACTGCTGAAGACAAAAGTTCTGTAAAATGCAGATTTCCATAATACCTGATAACTTGATGTATTTTAATTAGATGCTTGCTGGCTGAGAGTACCTATGCAAGTAGCCCTTTCTTGACTGATAAAGTGTAAAATGGACATCTGTCAGGCAAAGCAGCTGTTCCATACCTTCTTAATAGCTTTTTCCCTGCAAGTGACAGTGACCGTTTATCTGCCAGGGCCCTTTCTTCATCTTTGCTGGTTTCTGGTGAAGCAGTTGACTAGAATGTTGTCTTTGAAGATTGAGAATGAGTAAATGTTTATGCTGTGTCACATATTTAATTAGTTAATTAATTAAATTAATTAAATTAATTTATTTCTTTTGTTTACTTATTCATTTCCTGAATGATTCCCAAGCAATCACTCGATCTCTTTACAAACTGCCCATTCATCTCTGAAAACAAGACTAAAGGCTCACTGCCTCAGTGGAATCGGTGTGGGAGCATATGAGCTGCTCAGCCTTTTTGGCAGGAT
Source organism: Cinclus cinclus (assembly GCF_963662255.1). Lineage (NCBI taxonomy): Eukaryota > Metazoa > Chordata > Aves > Passeriformes > Cinclidae > Cinclus > Cinclus cinclus. The sequence goes on along the minus strand of NC_085047.1, from coordinate 21,694,740 downwards.
GGACAAAAAGAAGCCAGAGCTCTCTCTCTGATGAGGTCTTGCATTTCCTGGGCAAACCTGTCCAAGTCCCTTCATTTTACTGTTGCTATTATTATTATTATTAATTTATTTTTTTTCCCTGGATTCACAGGAGTGTTAAATGGAAACTTTCACCAAAACATGGTGAAACAGTATAGTGGGACAGGAACTGTATTTGCCTCTGTTTGTTTCTTTGTTCTATAAACACAAAGACCTGCATGGACTAAGCATGCACCTAAATCTCAGGTTTCCCTTTAGTAGTTGGAAGATTTTGGGAAGAAATTTGCAGTGTTTTATAGAGGGAAGGCTTTTCTACATAAACCTTAGGGTGAAAATATAGTAGCAATACTTCAGAGACATGTTTTTTTCATTTCCATTTTTAAATACAATTTTTGAAAGCCTTTCAACTGTCAGTCTCATTTACCCAGAGCTTCCATTGACCTTTTAATGTGGTAGGAAGCTTCCCAGTCCTGTGCCACAGATATTAGTCATCTGTGTCTCATGCTATAACATGCTATAGCATGCTCAGGCATGCTATAACTTCCATACTAGATTTGTTTTATTCTCATCTCCTAAATTTAAGTAGTGCTAAATATCCTGCAATTAAAAGACTACTTAATAAAAGGGTCTGATAGCCAGGAGTCACATCCTGCTGTTGTCATTCATTACAGGGTATTCTTCTATGATTAATTATTTTCTAGATAAATGTCCAGAAATTTGTGGTTTCTCACAAATTGTACTAGAGGACAGGTATTTGTGTTCTATAAAAAGCAATGATTGTGTGAAATTCACTCAGAGTACTGTGCTTGGCTGACATAATCTTCAGAATGGCCTGATCTTATAATTGTGGGCAAATCTAAAATATACATTCAGTGGAAAATCAGTGCTTCTTTTTTTCTGAAGTTCAGTGTTTTGTTTTACAGTATCATTCCATTTCTGAGGATGCTTTTTGGAGAGAATAAGCAAGCAGTATCATCAGAATAGCATATTTGTGAGCTGTAAACTTCGAAGGAGTATGTTATTTTGCACTAGTTGTTTTTTTTTTCCTGTAGAAAACATGAACTCTCATGCTATTTTATTGACAACATTTGTCATGACCCTGCATTGTTTCTGGCTTAAAGTAGGACCTGCAAAAAGAAAAAGACAGCTGGTGCTCTGAATTGATGACTGTTTAAGCATCAGCATTGCCAATGGGTCTTCATTAACAATATAAATCTTGGTCTTGCAGCAACTGAGTGTTTTGCAGTTGATCTGAGAAAAGCAAAGGCTTCACTAATTATCTTTTTTTGGTAGAAATACTTTTCAACAGCTGCATGGAATTTAGTTATTTGAAATGATCAGTGCGTAACATCCTACAGAACACATAGAGTGTATGAACTCAGCTCTGCTCTCTCTTTCCTCCTTCTTGTGTGCATTACACTGTTTTATCAGTTTGAGAATAAGCAGTATATTGGCATGATACCTTTCAGTTGTAAATACTGCTTTTTAAAATTGAATACTGTATTTTCCATGTTTCTTCAGGGCTTGCTGGAAAGATTATAAAAGCCATCCTCAAGGAAGGATTTGAGATCTCAGCTTTGCAGATGGTAGGTTTCCTTTTGTGTGTTTTGATGATAAACAGTAGTTGGAGTAGTGCTGTATGCATGTTGTAGCAGTGCATAGATGTCTTCCTGCAGTATAAAACCTCTGTGCAGACTGTAGCAATGTTTTGGGATCAGCATTGTCCATGTGATATTTGTGTTTTAGTATCTGATTGATCAGCTAATCTGTTTGCTTGGTGACCTTGAGCCAAGGCACCTCACGTCCCTGTATCTGGGTTTCCCTATAGCTAGGAGGGGAGATAATGGTATCTGTCTCTTCTGGAGCAATTTGAGATATCTTTACAAAATGTACTAGCTAAGATCAATGAAACTATTGTTAATAGCCTTCCTTAATTTTTTTAAAAAATATGCTTAGTATTAATTATGGGGAATGCTTTTAAAGGTACTTAAGGGATTTTGGCACCCTAAGCACCCTCAGCAGTTAAAGGGATTTGGCACGGAGATTGTTCCCAAGAGTCCTGCCCTTCAGTTCTGGTGGAATTCTCAAGATCTGACATTCTCCTATCACTCAAATCCCTATCGCAAATGAAGAATAGCCCCTTTCTTAGTGGGATCAGCCAACTACATTGTCTATTTGTATTTGATGTGGAAAAAGATACAGTGTGCTATGTTGCCTGTGGCATCACTTACTAAGCTGCTGGCAAGCTTCATATTGCAATAGTAAAGCCTTTCCTTTTACAGAGTAAAACTTAGCGGTTTCTGAATATTTGCTGGTTGAGAAGGGATGTCTGTGTATTCCTGTTGTTTAATTCAGACTGGCTAACTTTTTGGTTTTTTTTAGTTCAACATGGAGCGCACAAATGTGGAAGAATTTTATGAGATTTACAAAGGCGTTGTCCCGGAATATTTGGTAAGCATAAGTTTAACAAGAATCTGTTTGAAAATGAAATATGCTCAAGTAAGGAAATAACCACATTTATTATTGCTGGGATTGTGATGTGGTTTCTTTTATGAACCTGGTATTGAATAGTTCTAGTTTGTTCTTAAATAAATTAATTAATTGTGAGAATTGTATTATCTGTGTCACAATAGAGCAGAGCCTTTCATGAAATTGTTCAGCCAAGGAATTTGTAAAATACAACAGAGTCACATCTCCAGCTTCCCCAGAGAAGTTATTCTTTTAAGGTTAGTCTATGAGAATGTATCACACCTGCATCTTTGTTTGACTGGATATTACAGTAGTGGCTTGGACCAAAATACATATTTATCCCTATTTTTTTTTTTTTTTTTTTTTTTTTTTACAATGAGGCTGCTGTATTGGAGGCTTTCCTAATGACATCTTGAACTATTCTTCAGTTTATTCATCTGACTTCCGTAAATACTCAGAAATTTTAAGAAGTTTAAGATATGTGGTAATCCCAGTGGACATCTGAGACTCTACAATATTATGCTGTGTTGTACTGTCACATAAAGTTTCGTGACTGCAGATAGAACAATGGGAATACACAAAGATGAGCTTGTATTTCTGGATCGCCTTCTCTCAGAGGATTTTGGTTCATTTTACTCATACTACTTTTTACTTTGTTATGAAATTTGCTCATAGTAATGAGTTCAGCTTTACTGCCATGCTATTATGTTGCAAATTATCCTTAATTTTTAAATGGCTACATTATTGTAAATTTTCTACAAATTTACTAATATTACTCTGAAATGAAATTTTTATTATTTTTTTTCCTCCTTTATGATTGTTCAGTCTAACTTACTTCAACAGGGTTTGTAGATTTGTCTTTAAATGGGTTAGGACTACTGTTAATTCACTCTCAGATTGGGGATTACTCACAAGGCCTCCTCTGAACATCGTTTTTGACAAGTATCAAAGGGAGATTGAACAGGCATAATTGTAGTTATGTGGCAGAATTTAAAAATGGTATCTGACCAGTATCTCAGGGCCTGAGGTGTCCTGTAGTGCTGCAAAAGTCTCTGCTTTGAAATTCTCTACCATTTTCTGCAGTTCTTGGGCTGCACAATCACTAACTCTCTAACAAGTTTCAAATTATTATTATATAATTTAATTGGAAGGGAAGTTGACATTTAAACAAGGCATATCAATAAATAAAATACATTTGAGGTGATGTCAAGAAAAGTGAGAATCTAGGGCTCCGTCCTGCAAGTTATATGTGCTGGATTGACTCAGTTGAAAGGAAATCAAACTAATATTTTAATGCACTCGGGATATCTGAGAAATAGGAAGTGTGGAAAAGCTAATCATGATGGTAAAGGGTTCTGGAGAAGTTAACACATGGAACAGCAACAGATATTGTCAATCCAATCCAAACAGGAAAGATTGTTACGAAATAAGATATTGGAGAAAGAATATGACCTCTTCTATATGTGACTCAGAATCATCTGTTTTGATCTAAATTTTATTCATCATTCCAAAATAATTCAGAACAGAAGATACTGGCACAAACAGGGAAGAACAAGAATAACCACAGTTTGCAGGATTTGCAGAGTTGATTCAAGTTAAAAGCTCATTTTTTTCTGTTTTCCTGTTAACAGTTGTTTATAGATGACAGAATTTAATGAAATTCCTCAGAGTAGTGACTTTGTTAGGCAATTAACTGTTTCTTAGCAAAATTAAATACGTGGCTCTTTGATCTGTTTTGAACAGAGGATCTGTTGGTAATAACACAGTTTTTGGAATTTAAATGCTTATTTATGTTGTACAGCATGAGGCTAGTCTGCATTCTTTTCATGTCCTTAAGGAGTACTACTACCTAAATTTCCTAGGATCCGGTTGATAGAGTCACTGGATAAATTCAGAGAGGGGAACTTACATACATGTTCTCTGTATGGAATCCAGCATGAGGATAGCAGCTTTTTGGATCAGTGCTGCTTGACTCAGAGTCATTAGGTATTTATTTTCTGTCACAATTCATAGAAGGGAGAGAAGGACTTAGTTCTGCTTTTCCTTCTGCTCTTTCATCCACTCTGTATGCTTTGCCATGGTTCATCTTTGATCTGCCTGTGGCTGGTGGGCATGATTGCTGAACCTTGCTAATCCTTACCTGTCCTCCCTCACTTTCTGTGCATGTTTTGTCCTTTCGTCTTTCCTGTTTTGTTTTGATTCCTTTATTTGTCTTGATTTGTTTAAAACTTGTCTGCCCAGATTTCTAGACAATTATGCAATTATAAGGGCATGATTTAAAAAAGGAAGTCAGACTAGAATATCAAAATAGATTATTTCTGCTTGTGAAACCTATACCTCTAATTAACAAACTCCAAATTGGCACTAATGCCCAGAGTTAATTTAAGCTCATGAAAACTAAGACCCATCTTCATCACCCACATGGAACTCACAATGTCTCTTTACTCTCCTGAACAATCCAGGGAAACAGATAATTTCACTGTAACTGACATCCTGGTATTAGTACATCACAAGAATGTTGCCAGACCCTTTCCCTAACAGGTTGTGCCACAGGCACAGATTCTGTTGGCTTGTGTGTTTCAGCTTCTGTAGTGATCTGTGAGGAAAAGACAGTGTGAACCAAAAGCACAGGAGACATTTTAATGATTTGAAGCCATTGAATGAGTGTATATTTGGAGATAGATAAAGGCTGTGTACTGTGCTTCTGGTAGGGAGCACTGCAAAGAACAATTGCTGCCTGTGGAATTTGCTGAACACAGCATGATTTTTCAGGCTTAAAACCCAGCAAAGTGCATTCCAGAGATTCAGTCTACTTTGACAAGTTACAGGATACTGCCATGAAATCTAAGTCCAGATAAATAAGGATGTCCCTACAAAAGAATTAAAAGTATTGTGGGTGCCGTTATATGCTATTCAGTATCATGTTGAAGCTGAATATCCAATTTTTCTCAATTTCCACCCTCTAAACCAAGCAGCAAATTGGAAAACGTTTCTTTAATGGTGAATACTCATGGTATCTGTTTAGTGTCCTCACTTTCCTAAATGCAACAATGTTTCTTAATTGTTCTTGTCCTGTAAGTTTGGGCCTAGTTTCAGGGAGAAATACAACCCTTGCTAAAGCCTAAAGAGTTCAACTTTTTTTATCTTCTTTCCCAGGAGATGGTTTCAGAGTTGTGTTCAGGCCCTTGCATAGCAATGGAGATTAGACAATTCAATCCTTCGAAAGTGTTCAGAGACGTTTGTGGTCCTTCTGACCCTGTAAGTACTTTCTTGAGTGATAAATAAAGCTTAAAAAATTGATGTGCTAAGTGAATTAAAATGTCAAAGTGTGGTATGACTGCCACATGCCTGCTGCATTCACTAGAAACATGTCAGTATTACCTTATTAAGGAGGTCAAGTGCTAGCCTTGGTGGACTAATTTGCAAATCCTTTAGCAACCCTTCCGATCTTACCTAAACCAGATGATAAAATACTGTGATGACATTCACGTAAAAGGAAAGCTATCTAGGCAAAAGTCTCTCTTAAAGGTTCACAAACATGACAATACAAGGCTTCAGAACCCTGGGATGAACCATTATTGCTTGTGGATGCCAGTGTAATCAAATGTTAATTCATTGCAGTCTGTGACATTATTCTAGGATGAAACTGAAAGGAAGATAGGTTCCTGTAATTTTCAGAAGGAACCAAACAGAAAAGGGTGTCAAAGTTCTCATACCTGTTTGCTTCTAGCTTTTATTTTTCATTTCTTGAGGTGGATAATTACATATGTGTGATACTGTGTGCAATTTGAAGACAGGCATAAGTAATGTCTCAGAAAGTTTGCAGATTTTTGTTAAAACAGTGAAGGCTGCTCTACACACAAGAACAATGAGGTGAAATATCAAGATGCAAGCACTGAAGTCAGGGTTTGTATGTTTTCCTTGTTATAATTTAATGTTCCAGTTGCAGACTTGAGGAAAATTCACCAGTCTTCACGGAAAAGAATCACACAGGTGAATGTTTGAAGAGGAGAACAAGTTATTCAGGATATATTTTAACTCTGATCCAGAGTTTCCATTATAGAAAGCACAGGTTAAAGGCATTATCCAAACTTTTATTGCCTCTTATGTTTGGTAACATTAAAATTTTTCTCTACTGGGCTAACATCTTGTAAACAGAGCGTAAGGAATTTATCTTTCTTAGTTTTAAGTGCAGGATGGTGTATCAGTAGTAATGTATACAATATAGTGGTTTAAGTTTTCTTTCAAATTCCATGTTTAAGGTTTCTGGTCTTTAGAACATTCAAAGATGCACTAATTCTTTTTGGGCCTATTACATCCTTTTCATGTGTCTGCTTGTTTAATATCTGATACATTAAAATCAGCCTATGCTTGCAACCATCACAATGGCTTTGCTTATGAAGGACAACTGTTCCTATATAAGGGGAATTTCATTGCTTTTCCTTACTTATATGAAAAACTGTCATAACTATTGCAATATGTGTAAGTAGCTGTCAATGAGCTGAGGGGTGTATAAACTGATGGCTTTTCTAGGTAACAGAAGAAATCCACAAAGAAGGGAATTAACTTCCTGTCTGCCAGATCTCTTGCTCCTCAGTGACCTAGTGATGTTGTTTGTGTTTCCCTGGTAATGGTTAACTGTCTGAGTTGTGAAGATGAGTACCTTCCTGCTTCTAGAGGAAGCAGAGGCTGTAAGTTGTGGACCCTCGCTTCTGAGCAGTTCCATTAATGGTATGTTTGGAAGACAGGCAATTGTGTTGTATTTCTGTGCACTGTTTTCTGTAAAAATTGCAAATTAATTGATTATCCAAGCACATAAAGCCTATGTACAGTAACTGCAGCTGCTCTCAAGACTAATCATTGTCTGAAATTAATCTGTCTCTTCATGCTGCTTGTAGCTTGTCCTTGAGGATAAAGTGGCTGAGATACCTTGGTTTTTGTCATTCCCAACTAGAATTGTCAGAGAAGCTTACACCTTCACTTGGTTACAATATCTCTCTGAAGAAGGAGTAGCAGAAACCATAACAACAGTTTCATTACCGAGAAAGAGTTTATATGCAGACCATGAAGATAATTTGTGCTTGATATTCTAGTGGTTAAGGAACATCAAAGTGTCATGCAAATAGTGCATTATCGTTGAGAGATCTAGATCTCTTTATAAATTGTCTGTTTACTTATGCTAGATCCTGATGTGTGTGCAGTCTGTTCATAAACACAGGAGAAGACAAGTTCACTACAAAAATGGACCCATTTGCATCTCTGTCTCCTGTTAAAGAATACCCTATCTGCCATTGAAATCATTGTCATTGCTTCCAAGGCAAAGTGCTATTTGAAGTGAGTAAAGATGTTGGAATTTGACTTATATAATGAATCTTTCCCCATCACCTGTGCTGTTAATTATATCTTAAATACATAACAAATGTAATAATTACTTAGTGGCATGTCAGATACCTAAACTGGGTGTGTACATTAACAGCCCTTTCAGTCTGTTCTTGGTTTTGCAGGATTTTTAGGGCTGAAGAAAAAATTAGAATTCTTCTGTTTTGAGGATTAGACTTTAATAAGATAACAATTTATAAAAAGTGTGTAATGAAAAATGAAATGGAACTTTGGGCTATTGTCTATAAGCAGGTAATTTTTTGTTAGCACTGCAGGTTAGTAAAGTTCTCTGCCAAAAATACCCTTCATTATAAACCAGCTTATAAATACTTTAATAAAGTGTCCTCTGTGATAGTGGGAAAGACAACAAAAGCCTGGTTTGAGTCTCTTTGTAGTCATTTATGAAGAGCCCTATCAGATCTGGAAAGCAGGTGGTGGGACAAAGATAATTCTCTGGAAGGACCTGTGATGAATGTGCTCACTCCCAAAATTATTGTGGTCTGCTTGAAGGGTTCAGTGTGGCAGATTTCTGGCTTGTGGAACACTTGTCCCCAGTAGATAGTAGATGCAGTAGGATATATGCCTTTCTGCAGGTCTTCCTGCTCCTTGCATCCTTCTTGTATGCTGGCACTTTTCTACTGAGTGTCTGGCTGGCTCACTGTACTCTTGGTGAGCTGTCAGCCTCTTTAATCACACTTGGCTTCAGTTCCTGGAGTGCAGCTCATTCTTTTGTGTCATTAGTGGTCTCACCTGAGGTCTTTCTGTAGGCCAGTCGTGATGCTTGTTCTTGTCTTCCAGTTGCAGTCTCTAGCCAGGTCCCAGACTACTTGTATGCCTTGCTATTGGTGTTCCTCTGTGCCTCTTCCTCTCTGCCCTGGTTTGCCTCTGTGGCTAATGTGTGAGCCTTGGAAGTGGAAGGTTCTCTCCCCATCTACTGTAATAAACAGCTATTTACTCTTTACTTATTTTTTCAGCACCCCTATAAAAGGCCAGCAGTCATATTGATGCCTACCTTGACAATGTTTCTTTGCAATATTGAAAAGGTCTCAGAATGTCACACAAGACTGCAGCATTTCAGCAAGGGAAGGCATCCTCAGGCTCTACTATGCGCAAAAACCAATAAGGTTTGAAATGGTGACATCCTATGAGCAGCTGAGAACTTCTGTTCAGATATTAAAATTGCAAATAAGAATGGGGTTTCTGAAATTACTTCAAGTCTCACTGATTTTCATGGTGTGTCTGAATCATTTAATAAGCCCTTTTTAAAAATACACTATCAAACCTTGCTACACAGGTTGTTAAATTGCACGTTTTTGCTGGGTGCTATTTCACTCTGTTTCTACTGGTACTGGTGAAAAGAAAGAAAGAATTGAAAGAAAAAAAATTACACCTATGGTAAAGAGGTAACTGTTCTAGAAATTTAGGAAGATGACCTAAAAAGTTAATTAAATCTGATTCTTACAGAACATGATTCTTTTGAACTTTCACTACACACTATTACTTGGAAGTAGAAGTTATTAACTGCAACCAAAGTCTGACAGAAATTAAGTTGTGTTTCTCCTTCATTGTGAAGAAATGAAAAGGCTTGGAGGGCTAAGGTTAAATGCAGCACCGTGTGCATTATCAAGAAAGCTGTCTTTTTTAAGTTCAGTAAGAAAGAAAAAGAAAGCAACCTATTCTGCATTGATTTGGCTTTCTTTAACAGGGACCAGGATGTAAAATCTGTGATGGAAAACCTTGGAACAAGGGGATGGTGGCCAGGGAATCCTGTCACTGCTTGAGTTTGCTGGCATTGACACTTCATTTCACTAATGTTTGTATATTTTGGCCTCTGCAGCAATTGGAGGTTTTTTGTTATTACTTAGGTCTGAAGCTACAGCTTTAGTTTTCACATCTTTGTGCAGCTTCTGTGTTGAAATAACTGCTTGGTAAAGTTTTGTCACAGAGTTGTCAAGATGATTACTTAGTATTTGTAAAACACTTGAGAAATGCTGTAGAAATTAGCGTGGTTTTGTTGTTGGGTTTTTGCTGGTTTGGTTTGTTTTTTAACTTTATTCATATGCAAATTAGAAAGTTGGTTATAATACATGATTCCAGGAGTTTACTATGTCAGCTTCATGTTCCTGGCTGACTGCATAACTTTTAGAAATCCTTAAGAGCTTTTATTTGGAATTGGCAGTACACTAAACATGACTCAAGTCCCTTCTGTTGAGAGATATTAAAGTGATGGGATGTGCTGCACTATTTCTGCATCCTGTAGACTGAAAGGGGATTTTCATAGGCTTGCTTTAAATGGTAACCTACATTCTTTTTACACTGAGGATTTGCATTTTTAAATGTAACAGTGTATCAAGTCTTTTGCCTGAGAGAGCTGAAAGGGAGATTGGATGGTTTAAAACAAAGCAGTGAACTGAAAAGAGCTGGAGTCTGCTTTAGCTTCATTCTGGACCTCACTGTGTGACCTTGGGCAAAAAATTCAATATCTTTCTGCCTCAGTTATTCACATCAGTTAAACAGGGATAACAGTATGAGCCAAAGAGCACTGTTGCTGTAAGATTTTTTTTATAGACCTCCTGTGAATCTCTAGCACTGAAAAATACGTATATATGAGTCTTAAAATGTTCATGTTCATTCCTAGAACTACATTATCAGAACGATATTTTCATATTGCACCATATAAAGAATAGTTCAGTGGAAGATGTAAAGGAATATAAAGGCTGTTTTTGAGCTTCCAAGTTCTTGTTTCCTGGTAATACCTTCATAGCTATTTCAGTGTGGATTCTGGCTATAGCCTAGTGACCCCTGATAAGACTGTTGACAATGAAGTACATAATATCTTTCAAGAGAAATAAGATTTTTTTAATCTAATTCTTTAACAAAGAAGATTTTAATATAATTGATTGTCTGCTCAGATAGTCTGAGTCATGTAATAAAAATAAAAATTTTCAGATGCAGACTGTTATCAACTAGAGTAGGAAGTGGGCCATTCAATACCAGTTACAATATCCTGCTCGCTAAGCCAGCAATGGGAAAGACATGATTGTATTGCTTAGATGTTATTTAGGGTCAATCATCTGACTCTGTCCTTTCAGTTTTTAATTTCTATGTTAACCTCTGCAGGTCTAATGAAAAAGTGTTCTAGACAGAGCTAAGGCCTCTTAGTTGGGAGACAGGGTAGGGTTTTTTTTTTCTGTTGAGGTGGATTCTTCCCTCTAGTGCAGCCTCCTTTTTTTGAGCTGGCACTGCTGATTCATAAAGCCCAAGGTATCTGTAGGTTCAGGACTTCTCCTGCCTTGTCCCATGTCTCCTGTCTGTGCATAGGCAGGGGATCTAGAAGAAAGGAAGTGCTAAGGTAGCTGTGCTCTAATAACCTAGAGCTGCAATGTGACTGCAACAAGGAGTTGTCACCACTGTTTTAGACTGTTAGTATATTGGTGTATGATTTGAAATTTACCTCCAACAGTATTACAGTTTCTTGTCAGAGAGAAGCCTATGTCTCTGTGGATGACAAACATCACACCTATGGCAGTGAGTTGCTTTCTCTGGTTTAAAATGCATGGAGTCTGCACTAACTGCAGGAGGGACAAAACTGATAATTATCTGTTCTTCTCAGAGTTCATTATAGCCCTGGGAGCAGCTGAGAGAGTCCAAGAAGTAATTTTTACAGGCATGAATTCAGTGCTCATAGTAAGTTCTCCTGATGTCTCCTTTGCTTCTGAATAAGTACTGCAGACGTCTGGCAGGCCTTGACAACCACCCTTACCCTGCTGCCCTGTTTGCTTTGATCATGTGTGTGTGTGCTTTGTAGTGGCATGGATGCGTGATCTGCTTACAGTTTTGAGTGACCATCTTAGAGCTGTGTTTCTTGCAGACTGTCTCCTCCAAGCCACTCTTTGCAGGTGATGGGCAGTCCTTTGATGGCAAGAGGGATTTCAGCCTCAGAGCAATATGTCTTTGTGCAGAGATTACAACAAAAATCAGATCAATAATAGTGGAGGAGCCTTTTGCTTGCAAGTGGCTTGCTTTAGATGTGACTTCTTGTTGCCACAAAGTTGCTGTCAAATGGTGGCTGTTCAGTGTCATGTGGACCTGGAGCTTGTAGGCTCACTTTGATTCTTGATGGCTTGATTAAAATTTGCTGTTATTAGTGGTGACTGACAGTCTCCATCAGGAGACTAAATATTGGCAGAGCCCTCAAGAGCTAACTGCTTTAAATCCAGTGTGATTGAGGCATGTTGGCAAAGTTACAGTTGAAAAAAACCTGCTTTTATCTGCCACTCCTTGTCTGCGGCTCCAGACCTACTGAACTTAAATGTGTTATCAATGCAGCTGTTGCTGCCTAAACGCATCCTGGATGTGAGGTCACTGGACTTGCGTTAAGTGGTCCCAAATTCAAGTAATTTGGTAAAATAGTTAGTAAAAATTGTGCATTGCCTATTACCAGGCTCACTGCCACCATAGAGGCATGATACTGGAGAGTCTGCTGCTTTCATCCTCTGGAGAGAAGGACTGAGAGTATATTTGTATCTCATTTCCTGTTCCTGCAATGCCTTTTCTTTATAATATTTGACTACCAACGCCCCTCTAGCCTATGAAGAAAGGGGATTTTTTTGAGTTTCCTATACTACCTGACACTATGGTATTTTAGTATCCCCTGATGACAAGACATGTTTTTAACTGTGATTTCTGGAAATTTGCAGGAAATTAACAGTATTTTGTCAAAGATTCTGTATGTCCTCCTGGAAAGTAGCATCAGCTTCAGGGTTCCCATCTGCATTCCTGTCTTTCCCTTATGTCCGTCTGTATCTTATTTTGAAATGTTTCTTTCAGGTTACCTCTCACCTGGTTCCAGGCTGGAATAGCTTGCCCTATTTTAGCAGTAGGAGTGAAGCTTAATACGAGCCCAGAGTCTGAAGGAAAGCAGGGCTGTGCCACAAAGCATTTACAGCATTGGTTACTGATCTTTCTTGATTTGCTGAGCTACCATGGAGACTTCCTAGTTACTCTCCAGAATGGCTAATGTACCAGGATATACTGGAGGTGTATGTTTAGGCCTTTCCCTGCAAAGTGTCACAGGACTAGCCATTTTGGTAAGGGTTTAAGCTGCACCTAGAATATTTACTTTTTAAGAAAACTCAATTTTTTTGCTCAAGGCCTTGGTACTGTTCAGCTCTGCAGACACATGAAGACATTTGATCTGAAATCACAAAGACTAATTTTATCTGTAGGTAGGTGGGAATGAAGACTGAAAGACTGGCTTAGAAGTCATAAAGGCTCCCTTCACACTCAGACTGAGCGCTTCCCAAAATAGTAGGTGTGTGTTATTAAAGAAGTGGTTCTTTTAAGCAACTGTGATGAACACAAGATTCTTATAAATGCCATGAGTTATGTAAATTTGTCTATTCAGCCTTGAGGAGGTGGGGTTTTTCTGCCTGCGCAAGGTTTTTGTACTAACTGTCCATCTCCAGGTCTTGTTCTGCAAAATGAATGCTTCTGCATCTTCCTGCTAATGTTCTCTCCAAGCTTTGAATAAATGCCATGTTTCAGGGTGGTGTTACAGATTTAGTATCTCATACTGATGGCTCATATTTTATTTTAAAAGTGACCACACAGAACTGCTTGCCTAGTTTCTTTTGGCATTTGCTTGGTTTGTGTCTTAATAATACAAAATCAATACATTTCAGAATATCATATCTTTATTTTATTTCTGCTTAGGTACCTTAGATGGATTAAAGGGAGAAGTTTTGGTTCCCACTACTGTAGAAAAAGAGGTGGTGTCTTGGTTTGAAAGACAGGTCTGCTAAGGAAGGCAGGAGCTTCTCTTGAAGTGGAAAATGTAAACCCCCTCCCTCCAAATTATTATAATTTTAAAATTAAGGAGCTCTCAGGCAAAGATATGGGAATAGGAATAACAGTTATTTAGTAGGAAAATTAAAATAAAAATACAGTAATACAAAAAACCAAAACATTGGCATAGTCAGAATACAACCTGACACCCCATCAGTCAGGGTGTTGGTAGCAATTTGATTAAGTGGTGTCTCCAGTCCTCCTGGAGTGACAGATGTAGCTCTGTTGAAGTACGCCCTGTAGAAGGCTGCAGTTTTCTTCTGAAGGTCCAGTGATAATGAAGATGGGCTTCTGGGAATCCAGTGGAAAAAGGCTCCTCTGATGTTCCAAATGTCAGATTTTATTTAGGTGGGAAATGCTTGGCTCCTCCCCCTGAGTGGGACATCTTACAATGGGATAATGTAATTTTATCAGTCATGCAGTGGGACTCAATGGCCCATTAACAGAAGATACCTCCCTGGACAGAGGATGGGTCATGAAAAATACAAGAACACTGTCCCACCTGGTTTTAACAGCTGGACCATTAACAGAGGATATCCCCCCAGAGTTATGAGGGATGGGTCATGGGAAAGACAAGAATCACTGCTCCACCTTTTGAACAGATGGTGACAGAATACACGCTTCTGGTTACATCTTGCATTGCAACCTGAGACAGGGAAGCTTCTAACCTAGCAGCTGATTGTGTGATGCCAGTCTAGTATAGACAAATATACAATGTAATTTTGTACTGTTAGGTTGATCAAAGGCATTCTGCAGGTTCTCTCCAGGGCTTCTTTCTCACAGCTGCACTGGATTAAAATGTGATTTACCTGGGCTGTGAGAGGGTTTTAATACAGTTTAGAAACAAGAGTATGCCCTCCTCATGAAAACAATCTTTGTCAGCAATACAAACATCTGATCATCAGAACTTTCAGGTTGTAGTGTCCTCATGCAGTCAGAGAATGTCTGTCTTCCTTGGTGATTCCCTTTATTTTGATTTTTTTAAGTATTTTTTTCTCCCTTCTTTTTCCTTTGGACTGTTCTATTTAAGGTTCTGCTGTAGCTGCTGAGGTTTCTGAGAATGGATTAATTAATATATTCAGTCCATAAAGGCAAGGTAAGAGCCTTTTTGAGAATATGATAGTTCTGGGTTAATTTCAGTCTACAGTAATTAATTTCTGGTTGTTTTCTTTGCTTCCCTTGTGTTCTGTTTGGTTGCAGCAGACAGCAAATCACTCTTTTACCTTGAACAATGTTATTGATTATATAAAATACCAGAAAAGAAATATTCAGAAAAAAAAAACAAACAACCGAACAAAGAAACTTATAGCTTCAGTTCTTCCTTGGAAAAGGGAGCAGTGTTTCCAAAAGCTATCACAAGTTCTGAGGCCACTCTGTCTGGAAAAGAAAATTATGCTATTACTGCACTATTTTCTCCTTTAGTTTCTTAGCATTCTGGTCACAGTGACCTTGTGTGTTTGTAGAATTTTTGATTTGAATAGATTAAGAGTGTTTGCTTACATACTTGCCTTGGGTTTTTGTCTGTCTTGATTGTAGATATCCTTGTCCTTCACTAGAATTTGTCCCAGCCTCTGATTGGAACATATTGGTTATGCTGTGCTGTTGCAAATACTTCAGGTTGTGAGGTAATATAAGTGATATTTCATTTTTAAAAAATTAAGAAAACAAAAAAGGTGGAATTTTTAAGAAAATCAAGGTAGAACATGGTAGAACAGGCTGCAGGAGCTTTTACTAGAGCTCTGTAAATGGCAGTTAGCAAGAGTCAACGCACAAAGCTGCTTGATGAAATTGTACAATAAAGTTATAACCATGTAGAAAAATGGCTTTAGAACAGTTAACTTTTCCATACAACCATGATGACGTGATCTTGAGTATACTGAAGTTGGCTGTAACTGTCCCAGAAGGTTTCATGTTTTTCAGTCAGCAGATTATGAATTATTAGTCAATTCCTAGAAGTGCATGATTTACTTTCCTCTCTTCCTTATCCCAGAGTTCTTCTTATTCAGGCTCTGCTTGGTTGATAGATTGGTAGTAGAGCTAGTAACAGCCAAAGGAAAGGAGCTGCAGATCACAGTGTAACTTAGGTACTCTTGATGATGAATTCTTATATAAGAGAAATTGGACTTATGGAGATTATTCTGGGAGGTATTGCAAAACACCTGAAAGACAATGCAGTTACTGGTCACAGCCAGCACGACTTTGTGAGGAGAAAGTCCTGCTTATCAAACCTGATCTCCTTTTATGACCCACCTTGTTGGTCAAGGGAAGCCAGCTGATGTAGTCTTTTTGGATTTTGGTAGTTTTTGACACTGTCTCTCTCAGGATCCTTCTGGACAAGGTGACCAGCATGTAGCTGGATAAACATGTCATGGGATGGGTGAGCAGCTGTGTCACAGGTCAGGCACAAAGGGTTACAGTGAGTGACATCAGACTGGTGGCCTGTGACTTATGGGGCTCTGCAGGGCTTCATCCTTGGCCCACTGCTCTTCAACATCTTCATAATGACTTGGATGCAGGGCTGGAAGGGATACTGAAGAAGTCTGCAGATAATACTAACCTGGAAGGAGCTGTTTACTCCCTCAAAGGCAGAGACATCACAAAGAGACCTTGATAAGTGACAAGGTTGGGCAATCACCAACTGTATGAAGTTCAACTAGGGAATGTGCTGGATGCTGCACCTGGGATGGGACAGCCCTGGATGTATGGACAGACTGGGGAATGCGACACTGGAAAGCAGTGCCATGGAAAGAGACCTGGGGATCCTGGTCAGTGGAAAGTTGAACCTGAGTCAGCAGTGGCCTGGAGCCAGGAGGGCCAACCCTGTACTGGGGGGCATCAGGCACAGCATCACAGCCGAGCAAGAGAGGGGGATTGTCCTGCTCTGCTCTGCTCTGCTCTGAGCTGGGGCAGCCTCACCTCGAGTGCTGGGAGTAGTTCTGGGTGCCACAATACAAAATGGAGAAGGGCCTTGATGGGGAGCCCTGTGAGAAGTGGCTGAGGACACTTGGTCTGTTCAGCCTGAAGGAGACTGAAGGGAGACCTCACTGCAGTTACAGCTTCCTTGTGAGGGTGAGTGCAGGGGCAGTCATTCATCTCTTCTCTGCAGTGATCAGTGACAGGACTTGAGGGAGTGGCTTGAAGTTGTGTCAGTGCATGCTTATGGTTAAGTATTACAAAGTTTCTTCACACAGGGAGTGGCTGGGCACTGGAACAGGCTCCCCAGGGAAGTAGTCAAATCACAAAGCCTGACAAGAGTTCAAGAAGCATTTGGGCAATGGTCTTGGATACATGGTGTGAATCTTTGGGTGTCTTGTGTCAGGTCAGGATTTGGATTGACAATCCTTGTGGTACCCTTCCTAGACAGTTTATTCTGTGATTCTGTATCTGCAGTTACTTTCTGCTTGAACTACATTAATGAAGGCTTCAAAGCAGATGAAAACAAATACTATGTCCTAAGCCTTCCCTTCTGTAACAAAACAAAGTAGTCTGGTTTCACATTTGTAATGATGATGGGTATTGTTGTTGTTATTATTGTTACTATTCTTCCTTCTCCCATCAACTGCTGACAGCCACAGCATAATTGTGAGAAAAACTGCAGCAATAGTTTTCAGTATGTATCACTGGTCTTATTGCCTAGGGACAGCATTAGCTAAACAAAAGCATTTTAGAAGCTGGATATAAAATGATTAATTCAATTTCTGACAACTTGCTGAATAATTTGGGGTGCTGCTTGCAGGTCTGTTTAATTTAGGCTGACATACGCTTGGCTGCAGGGCCACCTGAGCGGAATTTTTATCAGCTTCTTTGCACATGGGACTTCACATGAATATTCCTAATAAGTTTTTCCATTCTCTGCTTCCATTGACTTCCCACATCAAGGGACTAGAACGTGGTCAGGGTGGAAAATGGGTAAGCAGCAGATCTTCATATTCACATGGCAGCTCTCAAGTTCCCATAGGTGACCTGGTATGGTCTGATTTCTGCAAACTGTGGCTTATCATCAGAGTGCTACCCAGGAATTACAAAGCATTACATTAAGGAGAGAGAATAGTTGAGGAACTGACTGGAGATTTTAAAGATCTGAGCTGAAAGTTAGACATTGAGCTTGTGACTCTTGTGAAATATGTATTTCTTTTGTGCCCCTGGAAAATTGCTGTCTCACTGTCTTGGTTTTCCATTCCAGAAAATCGGGTTCTTTCTGCTATTTTCTGTTCTTTATATCTCTTCCTCTAAGTTTTCCTATAAGTCTTTGTAATGGTTTGAAAGCAAAACCAGTGAGAGATTCCAAGTCAGAAGTACAATTTAATAGGGAAAAAGAGAAAAATAAAATACATGCAGTAGTACAAAAGAAAACCACTGACAGAGTCAGAATACAACCTGACACACCACTAGTTAGGGTGGTGGTAGCAGTACGGATGAAGTGGTCTTGTTGTAGTGGTGATCCTGTAGAAAGGTCTGGTAGCTCTTGTCCACAGGAAACCTGTGGTTAAGGGCTGCCTTGGTGTTACAAATTTTAGGTTTTTTTCCTAGGTGGGAAATGTTTGGCTCCTCCTCCTGGGTGGACCATTTTACAGTGGGATGATGTAACTTTATCAGTCATGCAGCGGGACTCAATGGCCCATTAACAAAAGATATCTTCCAGGAGGAAGGATGGGTTGTGGGAAAGATAAAGAACTGTGCCCCACCTGGTTTTTAACAGATGGCCCATTAGCACAGAATATTTCCCATGGTGATAAGGATCACTTCCCACCTAGTTTCAACAGATAATGGTAGAATACATACTTTTGGGCACATCATTACATTGTAACCTAGGGCAGTTTTCCAGGCCAATAACCATCTGTTACTATGTATAGGCACACGGCTAATACAGGTACTCCTGACCAGAGCAGGGGCTTTTAAAACACAGTTGTAACACAAATAATGAGTGATTTCTTCCATCAGAACAGGGCTGCTCACAACTGTGTGGAAAGATGGCAGCACTGCTGCCTCCAAGGTTGCTCTGGAGAGGCTTTAGGGAGGGGGAAGTTCTCTCCCATTCTAAGAATCAAATGAGAAGGCTCTGGGGATTTGCAGCAGTGAATTTTATCTTTCAATCCATATCCATCTTCTGTTGAAATGGATGGTCCGAAATTGGTTCAACTTGGGAAGTCTCAGTAGAATTTCAAAGCATTTTTTTGTGCTTTGCAAAGTGTAAAGGTCTGATACCTGGACTGCTTCACAAATCTGGAATTTAATCCCAGAAAAATTCAGAGGAAAAGATAATTTGTAATTATTCTTGTTCTTACTAGGGAAAAATCAGCCAAAATATGTGCAGATGAAAAGCAATATCTTGCAACTTCATCGTGACTTTTACTGGAGGCTCTTCACATATTTTGCTGTCTGAATTGATAAAATTGCAAAGTATCTTTTGCAGCCTAGTGTGTTTTTGTCCTTGTTTTTCAGGTGAATTAATAAATGGATGATATTCTGGGAGGCAGAAGGAAGGCACTGGAAAAGCACCTGTAGGATGGATCTCACCTTTAAAACTTAAAGCATCTAATAATGAAATTGACAGTTACGCTGTGTGTTCTGATGTCTTAAGGGATTGGTTGTTTTTCAGTTGTTAAATGCTTCCTTTTTCCAGCTTGTCAAGCAACATAAATATCCCTTACTGCACCCAGATGGGACCAATGGGACAAGCTGGATATTTTATCTTTATTCCTATTTTGTGACCAGCTTGTGTTTGGTATCTCAATTATCTTCAAGGTTTCACCACCCACTCTTATTTACACTTAAGTGTGTGGCTGCCCAAGTTCAGCATATTGGCAATGGCACACAAACTTTCTGAGCAGGGCACTTATCATTAGAATCACTTAAACATCAACCAGAAGCACCAAGACCAGTGAAAATGCTATCTCAGGCTGGCAAATGTGCCACACGTGCTGCCCACAGCAGAGAACCCGCAGAGAGCTGGTGCAGAACCTTTGGGCTGCCTTGGAGAAGGAGTAGTAAGGGAACGTGTGGGAGTGAAACGGAGAGAATCAAAGTGCCTGAGGGGATGGAGGGTGAGGAGGAGACTGTGTAACAGCTTGTACAGACTTGTGAGCTTCCGGAAAACTGCCAGCACTGGAGTATAATTTTAGGTCCATTAACAAAACTTCTAAAGATACTGGGCTTCAGACTGGTAGTCAGAGGTTGGCTGTCTTTAAAATAAACAGAAAAGTAGGTGGATTTTTTTTTTTTTTTTTTACTCAGACAAGAGTATGCTTACGTAATAAACTGTGGTTGGAGAAGTTGCTGCTACTGTTGCAGAACTGTTCGATTTTGGAAGGAGTTATGCCTCAGATGCACTTTTATAGGCCTTGCAATTGAAAATTTGACTACTGTTGCCTGGATTGGATCAATTCATTTGCTGAACAAACCTTTACAGACACACTATTTCAAGTACAGAGCTATGTGCACACAGACTTTGCTCAGTTAGAAGTATGAGAACCTTGTCAGAATGGACAGTAAGTGATCTATCTATTCTGCCATCAGCCAGGAAAAGACAACCTGGAAGTCTTGGTGAAGCACACAGTTTTAAGGGTAGAGATGGTTAGGTTTAGTATTGCAAAGACTTTGAAAGCAGCTTTTCCAGGTTCTTGAGTTTGTCTTGTGATAAAGATTGAAATGTGAGGGGAGTTTAGTGTGTGTGTTTAAAGGTGGATGTTTTGGCTTGATGTTGTTTTGTTGTTTTTTGGGTTTTTTTTGTGATACGTGGAAATTCCAAAAGCACTTTCAGGTGACACTGGATCCCTTGAAGTCTATGTAAGGCCTTTGATACTGACTCTGTATTTGTACATGACATTGCTGCAGCTCATGTGGAATGCAAAGAGAAAATGTGTCACTCTCAACAAGTGACTTCTCTTCTGGATTGGTTTGTGAAATGTAAGCTGAAGGAAGCCTGCCTCTTGCATGCTCTTCAACACGGCCCTAGTTTTGTATTTAGAAGCCTTATGAAGTACCTTTCTACAGGCAGACCCCAGGTTTCAAGGCAAAACTCTTCCTCAGTTAAAGTTTTAACCATGGCAAGAGCACCAACATCTTATGTAATTTTTCTCTGTAATAGAGACAGAAGGGTTAGGGGTGGTGAACTGGACCTTGAATTGCTGGAGGAGTAGAAAATTCTTCTGCAGCAGCTGATGTTGATTTCCAAGCAACCTATTGCATGAAACTAAGCAACATAAGCCAGGGCGGAGCTGAGGTAACAAATCGGGAAGCACATACATCAGAAGTGGTTGGCTAGAGTTTCAAGGGAGTATGAGCTGCAGAGAAAACGTGTGAAACAAGCTAAGGCAAGCTAGCCCTTTTGGTATAGTGCGCAAGGTCGCCTGTGACTACAGATTTCACTTTGGCATTTAAGCATTTGTCTTTGGATGAGAACTTTTGTGAAGAATCTCTTGGACTGATCTGAGATTGTTCTCGCAGTAACAGTAGTATTAAAGTTTGTAGCTTCAATCAGCATTGCAGGAGGTGCTTCTCTAGTATCCTCTTTTGTATGGCAAAGACTGTACTCCTGCTGATGGCTTGTAGGAACAAGTGTTTTGTCCAGCTCCCTACTGCAACCATCGGTGTTTGATATGACTGCTGCTAAAATTCCCTGAAAATAAAAGTCACCTGAAGAGCTGTGAAGATGCATAGAGAGGCACTTATCCTTCCTTAGATTCCATAATTGCTGTGCCACAAATGTTTTAGAACATTTTTATGCACTACGGAGAGAGCTCAGGTATCTTACTTGGATGAGGCAGTAGGTTTTCCAGTGCCTAAAGGTCAGCCAGACAAATTCCAAGGTGAGCAATGAGATTTACATTATTTTATTTGTTCAGAGTTAATGTGTGTTCTGTTCTCTTGACAAGGGCATAGCTGGTCCTTAGAAGGAGAAAGGCACTTTCTTGTTTGCTTGAGCCTGTCTCTGCCTTCTGGATTAGGTGGCACCCTCGAGAGAGAGACCGCCTCATTCCTGATAGCAGCAGAGCATGCTATCAGAGAGAGAAAAAAGCTTCATGATTGCAGGGTGGGGTAGGCAGAGGTGGTGAGCCTCTGCTCACAAAGCCTTCAGAAAGTGAATGAGGAATGCCAAGAAGACCAAGGAGCAGGTGCACAGCCAGGGCTGAGCTAGAATAGGAAGACTGTTTACTGAGAGTGTAGAGGGATCTGGGCAGTATGTTGCAGCCCAAGAGATCCTTTGAATGCTGCTGATCTGCAAGCAAAACTAAAAGAAGGAACCTGCACAGTGAACACACTGTGGCTAGAGAGAGTTTAATCAAACTCTTATTTTTATTCTGCTTCATTCAAGAGGGCTGGTAAATTTTCAAGGTTCCTTTGTTCTAGTTCATGTTTAAGAAGAACAAAATTTCAGGCTGTAAAGGTTCCTTTGTGTAGTTTTGATCAATTCAGTGCCCTTTCTAAGTACCCAATTGAATATTCAGAATAGTGCTTAAGAAAATCTAGACAAATTTTCTTGAAATTTGCAGTTTTGGCTGAATTTTCATGAAATCTGCACTTTTGGCTCAAATACATGTTACTATTCTATATAACTTCCATCCAGCCCATGAAAAAACCCAGCCTTTTGGAGGAAAGGCAGTTAATGAACTTCGCTTATTAATATGCTTGGGATTTTTTGAGTTTGATTTTGACATATTACTGACATTGGTGACATTTTTGTTTCCTTTCACTTGTGTTAAAATAGAAAAATTTAGAAATATGCTAAGTACTTCATGTAGGCAGTGTTGCATTGGACACAGTTACATGATAAAGAGAAACATGAAATATATGCATCTGCACAGGATAAGGACCTTCAAAGGGCTATCTGTAGATCAAAGCCCAGGTATAAGGGGTGTTCAAATAACCTGCTGAATAAGACCAAAGAGGATGAAGCCTTTTGGTAACAGCAGCCCTGGTTTGTTTTGCCATAGACAGTGTCTTCTTGTGTGAGGTACCAGTTTTGTGTCATCCCAGTTTACACCTGCACACAAAGCTCCAGCATACACACATCAGTCTTCTCTTACGCATATGGTAGAGCTGTAGCTGCTCTTAACTCCTCCATCATCCCACTCTCAACTCCTTTACATTGCAAAACCATTGCACAAAACACATACTCCAGAAACTACACTCAGCCAGAAGCTTAAGAAGAAGGTTTAAATGGGGATGGGTGGGGCATGGGGAAGCCAACCCAAAGCCCAATGTTTATATCTCCCTGTTGAGAGAGATGAGGCTCTATAAATAAAATGATTGGTAAGCTTCCTGTCATGGACCAGAAGAGTATGTATTAATACCTGATAGGAGCAATAACTTCCATAATGAAGAAACTGTCTCAGATGCTGAAACTCTTTAAGGCCCTGATTTACAAGATTTCCAGCCATACGTACACAAGGACACAATATGTGAGCTGTACAGCTCTTTGTCTCTCCATCATTTACAGAGGCCTTGTTTCTTCATGATTCCTCAGTGTTGTAATAAGAAACCAGTGTAATAATAAAACTTTGGAATTGACAATTATTGTACTTTTTGTGGCTGTGTAAATGTAAGCAGAGACTGTTTAATCCTGTTTGTTAACTAATGGCAAGAAAAGCTTATTTAGATTCTTATTAATCAGGTGGTAACAGTGTAAAGTGCTGAAGGACCTACCATTGAGCATTTCTGATCCAGTGTAATCCCGGGTGGAACAGAATGTATCCCTCTTTGAGTTTCAGGAAGGCACTAGAATATGTAGCAATTTGCATTGAAAAATGGAAGGAAGAACAGGAGATTGCACAGTGCAACAGCAGGAGCTTTTGCCCATGTTAGTAAGAGAGAGTGAGCCCACAGGATGAGGCATGACATCTTTTGCCATGAAGTTGTGAAGTAGAAATGACGGCTTAGGACAAATGTGAAGTCAGAAGATGATAGCTGCTCTTAAAAGAGGAGAGGAGAGGAGAGGAGAGGAGAGGAGAGGAGAGGAGAGGAGAGGAGAGGAGAGGAGAGGAGAGGAGAGGAGAGGAGAGGAGAGGAGAGGAGAGGAGAGGAGAGGAGAGGAGAGGAGAGGAGAGGAGAGGAGAGGAGAGGAGAGGAGAGGAGAGGAGAGGAGAGGAGAGGAGAGGAGAGGAGAGGAGAGGAGAGGAGAGGAGAGGAGAGGAGAGGAGAGGAGAGGAGAGGAGAGGAGAGGAGAGGAGAGGGGAGGGGAGGGGAGGGGAGGGGAGGGGAGGGGAGGGGAGGGGAGGGGAGGGGAGGGGAGGGGAGGGGAGGGGAGGGGAGGGGAGGGGAGGGGAGAGGAAGTGGGTTTGATGAGGAAAATTAGTCATCTTGTGGCATTTTCAGAAGCAGCAACATTTCTGGACCTGTTGGAGGACAAAACACTTTGAGCAAAAGAGTTTTTTTATGGATAGGAAGTAAGCAGAATATAAAATACCAGGCTTTAGCTTTTTAGACTTGAGCTGTTTCTAAATTGTTTCCAAAGGTTTCATAGCCATGATATTTTTTTCTAGTATTCCCCAACTTTCATTAAAATGATTGAAAGCTCCAGCTTCCTGACAGCTAGTTGTTACTGCAATCAACAGTTGCTTGAAGGAAGGCTTGATTAAAGTGTCACATAGTCAAAGTTAACTGTCATGTGACTTTTGTTTCTCCAGCAGACTACCTTGTCTCAAGCCTTTAATGAGGACCACGTAGAAGAGGGTTTTTTTCTCATTGGGGCTTTTTTTTTTTTAAAGTGAAACTCTTGAACTTTCCTCTGAAGCAAAGTTCATTTGATGTTGAGTCCTTGACATTGATATCAAAAGATCTTGTATAACCTGTGATGTACACACAGTACAATGAGGAACTGAAACTTCTCATATCATCTTTTGGGTTATACACACTCCAAGCATTAAAGCAGTTTAATTGTCTTCCGGGTGGGTAACAGATCATAATAATTGTTAATTGTTATGACAGGAAAATATCTAGGACTTGCTGAGCTGTAAGAATTTCTTGCCCTTAAAGTCCAATTGTCTTAGTTTGGTAATGAGATGTAAACAATGGGTGTAGCTGAAAAGTGGACAAAGGGTGTTGTAGTCAGATAATGTTCCTGTGAGGTCTTTTGGGACTAGCTTAAAACATTCACTGCCATCCCAGAAAAGACTATGCTTCATGGACTGTGCCTCATTTTTACCTGTACAAGGTTTTCCAGGTCAGCTAAGAGCTGCTGGTGAAGTCAATTCAAACCCATTTGACACTAAAAGTTAAGAAATGCTTGGACAATCCAGTTTGATGACTCAGTTCTGGGAACAGTAACCTCCAGCTGTGACACTGAAACAAACACCCGGGAGTGGCACAGTCAAACTGCACTGGCCACTTCCAAAGCAATTACACCTTAACGTACCCAGTACCTATTCAGAGAGGGGCTGATGAAGTCTTTGTTGGCAAGGAAGGAGTTCTTTTCTTTGTTCAGTGGCTGTAGTGTGAGCTTGTCATCCAACTGTCCCCTCACAGGCACTCCTGGGAGAACATCCAAAGGGTTTTAAGGAGGGAAAACTGGGTTAATTTCCCTGTGCATGAGATAGGTCTTGGAGAAGAGCCTCCAGCGTGTTGGGAAGAGAGGCTAAGTGAATGGGTGGCATAGGAAAGGGGTTAAAAGACAGCAGTGAAAGGTGATATTGCAAATGAGTACAGCAGCACTTTATTATTGCTTGAAAGAAAGAGTATGATGGAGGGGAGAGCCAGTGAAGGCAGTCCTCCAGGGTATGAGAGAAATACCAGAGTAAAGATGTAGAGGAGGAGTGTTACCTCAGGACCTGAGTATCTGCTGTAGTAAAAAGGCCTCTGAGAGTCCTAAGAGGTATTTGGCACTATGGATGAAGAAGACTATTGAAATGTTAATTTCAAAGAACAAAGATATAGAGTCTAGACTGATCCTTAGAGGGGATCAGGTGTTGGCACTAGTCACAGTGTCAGAGGAGAAGACTGAGAGGTTGTTCAGCAGCTGGACTTAACAAATGTCAGCTTCTGAAGCACGTAGCTCCATGTTAAGAGAAGCAATGTGCAAGGCAGCACATTCGTGTCTGCTCACAGACAGCGGATCCTGTGCTTGAGAGCTGCAAAGGTCTTAACATGAGGTAACTGTGTTACTACAAGGTGAGGTGTATCTGCAATATGAAGGGTCCTGAATGCCACCCAACATGGCTTGATTGACCCAACTTCCAGCAGGCATTCATAGTCTTGGTCATGTTTTTTGTGTGTAGTACAGGTTGGAATTTCTCTCTTTATAGAATCATAGAATGGTTTGGATTGGAAGGGATCTTCAGGATCAAGTAGTTCCAAACTCTCCTGCTGTAGCCAGGGACACCTTCCACTAGACCAGGTTGCTCAGAGCCCCATCTAACTTGTCCTTGAACAGTGCTGAGGATGGGTCATCCACAATTTCTCTGGGCAACTTGTCTCAGTGTCTCACCACTCTTGAAGTGAAGAATTTCTTCCTAATATTTTTCTAAACTTGCTCTCTTTCAGTTTAAAGCCATTCACCCTTGCCCTACCACTACCTGTCCTAGTAGGGTCACTCTTCAGCTCTGTTGTAGCCCTCTTTAGGTACCAGAAGGCTGCTCTAAGGTTTCCCTGGAGACTTCCCAGTTGAACAACCCCAACTCTCTCAACCTGTCATCACAGGAGAGGTGTTTCACTCATGGCCCTCCTCTGGACTCACTCCAACAGGTCCATGCTTATGTGGGGGACCCCAGAGTTGGATGCAGCACTCCAGGTGGGATCTCACCAGAGTGGAGCAGGGGAGGAGAATCCTCTCCCTTGCCCTGCTGGCCGTGCCGCTTTTGATGCAGCCCAGGATACAATTGGCACGTTTCGGGGTCATGTTAGCCTTCTCGTCCACCAACACCCCCAAGTCATTCTCCTGAGGGCTTCTTTCAGTCTATGTTTTCTTTTATAGTGTACTACATATACTTTAATATACTGCACCTATTTTAATAGCATAATACTATTTTACTTTATAAGGTTCTCTTGCATCCATGATACAAACAAATAGTGTGGCTCACAAAGGTCTTCTGATTTGCTTATGTTTAATAGGCATTAGCCCGTCACCTCCGACCTGGAACTCTCCGTGCTGTCTTTGGGAGGGACAAGATTCAGAATGCTGTTCACTGCACAGATCTGCCTGAAGATGGACTTTTAGAGGTAAGGCTTGTTAGACAAACATGTTCTCATGTATCACAGGAGGTTGTACAGTGAAATACTTCTCTTGACGCTCTTTTAAGCCAGTAACTGTTTTCTGTGTTGTGTAGCTGTGTTGTAAAACAGACTCAACACAAAAAGAGAGTTTATTAAAGGCATTTGACTTGGTTAATTTTGATACTGTAAAAAAATTAATCCATACAGTTTTCTTGAATGAATATAGTACAATGAAGTATTCAATGTAATGAAACTCAAGAGTCTTCTCTTAGTCTGGATGTGTCCTTGGGTCTGAATATCAGTACCCAACAGGGACACTTTTCGTAGTCCTTTCTTGGATGACCACCCTGACTCCTGATCTAGATTGTTTCTAGAGTGAGCTTGTGTAGAACTTGGAATATTACAGGCACTAGGGATTCAAATCCTCCAGATAGGGCCTTGGTTTATTTGTAGACAGTCATATTTACATACATCAGTTGATATTTCCTGTGGTTTATATTAACTTACTAATTATTATCTGATTTTGGCTTTGTATGCCTTCATTAAAGTCCAATAAAATGAGAAAATGTTAAATTAAGGGAATTTGTAAAGACAGAAATACTCACTATGAAAACCAGAACATGCTCATTCACTTAATTCTGTGCCTCAAAACTAAGGTCCATAACAGGGCGTTGAAGTGGTGAGTAATCTTGGATGGATCTATGTGCCAATGGAGATGCTTTTTGAGTGTATGTACAGCTTATTTGCTGTCTGTATATATTTGTGAGTGCTTTGCTGTCAGGTATGACAGAATCATGGAGCAGCAGGTGTTGTCCTAATTAGATAATTTTACATTGCCAAAATGGTGGTTTTATGGGGGAGTGAGGGAGAGCTAACTTCATCACCATCTCCTTCCATGAAATAATATGTGGGTTAAAGTGCTTTTGCTAGGAAATCCCATCTAGTTTAAAGTACAGACTAGTGAAATTCAGCACTGAGAGTGGCAACCAGTATAAACAAATTTGCAGCTTTTTTGAGTGTTTTCAAGATGTCACTAAAAATTGACAACTTTTAGTTTGTTCCCTTAGGGTTTATACAAGCAAACAGGTGTTTTTCACCACATGCCTGAAGTTCCTCAGCCATTGCTTTCCAGTGGCAGCAGAGCAAAAGGCATAGCCTGTAAGGGAAAATTTAAACAGGCCAAACCTTAAAGAACATTTTAGTACTCCATCAGAATTTCCACAGTCTGTTGCTTTTACGTGGGCCCAAAGCAGATTTTTCTGGTTGTTTAAACTGAGTTTAGAGCTACTATAAGTGAGGCAAGAATTGTTTATCCAAAACAAAAACTGAGGCTGGCATTCTTTCTTAAGGGTCTCCATTACATGTGTTTGTCCTTTGAATCCCAAAGTTCAGTCATAACCAAAATTGTTGATCTAGTATTTCTCTAAGTACACACCTTGCAGTTCCTGGTGCAGTCTGATCATTTTAACACCTGTTTATTGATTGTATTTTTTTGGGAAAGGGATCTAATATCTTTTTTTACCATAGGCATAATTGTGTGCAGAATAATCAATCTGTAGTTTCTTCTGTAACAGCCCAGGTTGAGCCAGCAGTTGTAAAGGACGTCGCTCAATGTTGTTTAGTGAGTAAATAAAGCAGTGAATGTTCTGAATTGAGTGCAGTGGGTTTGTACAAAGGAAGCCTTGGCTGTACTTTTTGGTTGTTGTGTGGAGTATTTGCACTGCTAATGCTAAAGTAGCTTATTAGCTGTCCCTGCCACAGTCCTGACTTCTGCTGTGGCTGCATGTACTGTGTGCACACAGGGTGTGTGCAGGGCCTGCAGTGCCCAAGGGATCCTGGAGGAAACATGGAGGAACTGCTGCTGTTGACATTGCATATAGCAAGCTGAATAGGTTGGTTTGTGTGTTAATTGGTTTTGTGACTTTTGAACTTCCAGAATCAAATGGAGATGAAAAGGCAGATCCCTGGCTGACCAAGTATTCTATGATAGGCCTTAAATGCACAGTGTTTATGGAAGCGCAACAGAAGCATGTTCCCTTGTAGAAGGGAACATAGTGGTGCCTTCCTGAGAACTCTGGTATCTTTAGTGCCAGACACTGTTTATCATGCGATTTCTCCATCCTTCTCTGAAGTTTTCATCACCCAGTTTCAGATGTAGCTGAAATTTGAGGAATTTGCAATGGCAGCTGCTGTCTCATTGTCCACAAATGGAGACTTCTTAGAGGAGATGAGATAGGTAATTGAGGATTAGATAAAATGCTTCCTGAAGTTAATAGCCAAGCTCTAAGTGACTTTGGTGTTTTGCACTTAATTGACTGTCACTAGGAAGGGCAAGGTTATGACCTTTCTCCCAGAAATTATGACTAAGGAGTACTCAGTGAAAGGAGACAAAACAACACTGTATTGGGAACAGCAAGAACTAATTAACTAAATAAGGGTCAGCTTGTGCACCTAGTTTAGAATAGTATACTTAAATAATGTCGTACAGCAGATTTTCAGTGTTTTTCTCTTACACCTCTTTTCCATGGATCTGAAAAAAGGAAAGTTCACTTCAAATCTTAAAACCCCCTCAAACAAGCAAACCAACCCCAAAAGCAAATATGAGCACTTGCTCCCACCAGTATGACCCTTAACTCCTGTCTTTGTTCTACAAATTACTTCACATTTTAGGCAGTGACTAAAGAATATCAGAATTAATGAATAACTCTGGCTCAAGAAAGGAGGGGAGATGCAGTTGAGCCTTAAATGTGACTGGTCACAGTAGAAAAATCAGGGTGTTTTTATTTGTGGAGCTGTAAGTGCTCTTTTTATTCCCAGTTTAGTGATACAGGAGTGTGAATATTGCCCTGAAATCTCTCAGATGAGTTGTTTGACTTACTGGGTCAGCGCTTACTTATTCACTTCATAGACTTGTGTGTCCTCTTATCAGTACAAAATGTATTTTTACAAGTGACAGTGGATAGACACAAATAGCTCAGAACAGTCTGTTTCCTCAGCCTTGTCATCAGTTTCCCATTTTAATGAGAAAAGTATAGAAAGGAGAAAGAGTAGAGAAGGGAGACTGATAGCAATGGAATGTTTGTGAGATGATGCAGTTTCATGACTGAAGGTTTAACCAGCTGCTGTACTTGTAGGACATTCATTCAGAGCAGGCAGTTGCATTTGTTTCTCACATCCAAAGCAGGTACAGCTCTACCTCTTGTCAAGTTTTTTTTTTTTTGTTTTGTATAAAACAGGTACTATTTGGAGAAAGCAATTATGGTACTCACCTGCTTTCATGTTCCTTCTGAGTCAGGTAGAGCCAGGACTGGAACATGCACATTTTATATGCCAAGGAACTGCTCTGTTTAGCAGACTAGAGATATGTCATCTGTATGTGGTGGAAGATCTCAAATCACCATCTTTGACCTGAGGAACTTTTCTGATAAATATCTTGTTGAAATAGAAGCTTGCAATCTATTGGATCTGATGAATCATAATTCTCTAGATAAAAGAAGTTTCCTTATAATTGATAATTCCTGGAATAGTTCTTAATCAAAACAGTGATACAAGGTATTGTGTCTACCAGACTTCACAGTTTATGTCCATCTTTAAAGAAGTGAAGTCAAATTAAAAATCAGTCATGAAGGCCTTATTCACATCACTGAAACTACAGTGAGTAAAACTTCCCACAGGAGGTGGTGCTGGAAACACACCTTGGTTCCCTGGGTCTCAAGTGGCTCAGTACCTTTCAGAATATACAGGAAGCCACATAATTAAAAAACTGGTAGCCTAGACCTGCAGTTATAACAAAACCAGAATTTCTGGGGTTTGTCACACTCTGCCTGTAACTTGTTGCTCATACTGTTCCGTTCAAGGTTTTGATTTTGGTTTTTGTGTGAGCAGTTCCATGAGGGCATTTGAAGTGCAGAAAATCGCTCTGAAGGTGATAGAATGTACACATCTGGGATAATCTGACAGGTCTCCATTGCAGTGCAGCCTGCTGAGCTACCCACTCTGGCTTTGTGTTCCCGTGCTATGGTGTTGGGGCAGTCAGTCAGTCTCATGGGGTTTCTTTGCATAATTACCAAGTCCTTAATAGTCATACATGTCTTTGTGTGTGTGTACTGAGACACAGAGGGAGAGGATGCTGCCCTCAGCGAGCTATGCATGAAGAAGGATTTGCCGTGGGATGGATAAAATTTGAGTTCTTGGTGTGGAACGGCTTCTCTCCGTGTTGCCGTTGGCGATGCTGTTAATATGGTGTCTAATCCTCGGACAATATCGTGACAATTGCTGCGGGTGTGTGCTCACCCGTGCCTTTGTGTGCTTGCCAGGCTACGAGTGGAACTGCAGAGGGGGATGATCTCTCAAGATTGCGTGGGAGTGGGGGATGTGCCAACTGCCTTCCCGATCTTGTGTCCCCAGGGGCGCTCTCAGCTCTGGTGCCACGTGTGCCACCTCATGGCTGCCGGGTGCGTTAAGACTCCCCCTTGGGCATCGGCACCGTGAAGAGACGTGTCAGTTTTCAGTGTCATGGGCTGCTTTCCCAACAGGCAGGAGCGAGGACCTCCTCGGGTATCGTTTGCTGGCCTTCTCCCTTGCCTCAGAGCTATTTGTGGCACTCACAGACATGAAAATAGCCTATCAAAGGGGGATGACTTTGCTGTTATCAAAGAAGAGTGGGTTTCATCTGTCTTCTTAGAGAGCTGTCATGATGATTGGCTTTTTCCCTATCACTTGTTTGAATTTCAGCTGTGCAGTGGTGTTCAAGTGTAGGGCTGGAGACTGGAAGACAGTGCAACAAACTGCTGGAGCCTCTTTGTTCCTTTGCTCAGCCTTGCACCAGTGAGACTGGCTTACTGCTAGGGTGTTAAAACAAACAAGTAATATCACCTAGGGACAGATGAGCTATGGTGATCTGGACAGAGGCTCCCACAGCTCTGGCACTGGAATTTCAGTTGCCTGAATCCAGCCCTGGGGAGATGCGAGGTGATACTTGGAGTAAGCAGTGACTGGATGGTCCAGTTCAGCAGAACTGTTTTGTCCAAAAAAGGCTGGTGCTGTGGACAATGAAAAATGTGATTGTTTTCCCCAGTTTATTATAACTTGTTATAAACTGAATGCTCTGCTGAGTGTTAAGAGCTGTGCTGCTCCTAAGTCTTTGGTGCTGTGTGTATTCTGCCTGCTAGAGGCCAGCAGTCCTTGGTCTGGCATTCCAGATCCTGCCAGGAGAGGCATGTCTTATGTCTCCTTTCCCTTTCCATTTATTCAGGGATGCAGAGGGCAGGGTGGTATTTCAGCAAGCTGTTCATAGTGCACAGGAGAGCACTCACTTTGGAGGGGGGAACACAATACGTGCTTCCATAGCCACTTCCTGTTACAGAAGCACTCTGCTGGCTGCCAACTTCCCCTCTGTGTGTGCTGCCTCCTTGGCTGCCCAGTGCCAGTGTCTGCACATGTGAGTGTGCTGCAAGGTGCTCGCTGTCATCCACCCTGGAAATGCTTCTGTACCAGAAATGGGCTGATCTGTGGGCCGAGGTTAAAGTGCAACAGTTTAGGATGGAAGACAGAAGGATGTAGCTCTCTTAAACTAGTCCTTTTTGGTGCATTCAGGTATAGTCCAAGCCATTTAATAAAGCATGTCAATGAGTAACTCTCAGAAGCGTCAATATGCTTAGTGTGGAATTTGTGTGTGTCACACTTGGAACAAAGGTCTCCTGCATTGCTTGTTACCAATTAACTTGTCTGGTATTAGGCAAGCTGTCTCTGCCAGCCAAGAGCTAGCTCTCCCCATTCACAGACCAGCCCAGTTTGTAAAACATTACACAGCAGAAGTGCATAGCATGGCAATGAACCTTTCACTGAGGGCATTTCAGCCATCCACATTTCCCTCAGGCGTCTTTAAAATATTTTAATAAAGAAGCCATTGTTTCACTCAGTCATACAGCAATTTTGCAATGAAGTCTTTTATTAGAGGCCCATACTGAGCTGCATAATCCAGGGTAAAATGCTTTTTCACCTCTTCCAGTGAGTGCTTCAGGGTAGGTTGGCTTTAGCACTTTTTTCTCCCAAATTTTCAACCAAGCAGTAGCTATTTTTGTCTGCCAGTTGGAAATTTCAATCTCTCCTGGTATAAGACGATTTCTAGGGAGGTCTATCAGATAATGGTTAGTACGATTCAAGTGCTTCTCCATTTAAACTTTCTGAGACTTTTTATCCAACAGGTGTGGGAACAAGTTGGAAAGAATCTGGAGTGTAGGAAAACGTAATCTTACTTGGTGGTTTTTGTATATCAGAATATGTTAGCCAGCACTGGACTGCTGTCTTGCAGTGTTTCCTGATGCAGTGTATATACTTGTACAGAGAATTAAGTAATCCTTTTACCTAGGCCTATCTGAAGGAAATTAAGAATTCAAAATAGCAGTAATAGATGGATGGATATTGGAGATGTTGGTGATTTCTCTTTTGAAGATTATGGTATTACTAGATCATGTGCAGCCTCATTTTGAGCATAGGTTGTATAATTATTATGCTTGTGGGCTAGACAGGCAGACTAAACCAGGAACTTGTTTAAATAGTTGTGAAATAGTTCACCTTTTGTGCTTCCACTTCTGGGTAAAATCTGAGGTCCAGTAACCCCTTGTTCTGCCAAGTCTGGGGTTTATAAGTGCCAGAGTTCATAAGTTAATGAGTGTGAACCAGGCAGCTGCCAAAGCTCTCTTAAGTTTCACCTGATCCTGAAGGTAACCTATGTGATAAACAGGGCTTGGCTTTTGGCACATGTTTGTGTTGTGCTGAGCAAAGTAATTTTGTGGAGGGGAGGTCAAGGTGGAAGGAAGGCATGACATATCTTGATAACTCATCTGAGGCCCAGTTTGTGTCTTTGAGGCTGCTGCCTTCTTTCTTTCCTTCAGCATGTTCTCATTTTTAACCAAAAAGCCCCGGTCCTTTTTCCATTTCTCTTTTTCTTTCAGCTGAAGCAGAGCAATAGTTGGGCTGCAACTCAGCTGCACCATGAACAAACTACAGCAAAAAAGACAAAAAAGCCTAGGGGGACAGCTTATACAGCAAGATCAGTAAGGGTATGCTGTAGTTTTACAGCCACATAGAAGCTCAGAATATCCTTCATTTCTGGAGCAAGGGGCCCTGCCTCCTTATTTGGGGGGTAAGAGAAATACTGTTGTTCTGTAACATACATGATGTGAAATGTGCATACATTTTTATGTGGTTTCCTGTTACTGACCTCAGCCAGTTGCACCTCCCACCTCTCTCTCAGAGGTCAAACAAATTATTAGCTCTGCTGGTGCTTCCTATGTAGGGTTTACCCCTTCCCTTCTCAGTGCAGCTTCCTTCACAGCCTAGCCCCAACTAGTGGTAATTAAGAGGAGAATTTAAGTCAGCTATTTTCGTGCATGTGTTGAAATATATGTGGAACATGGGAGGAAAAACCCAAAGCCAAACGTGTTTAGGGATATAAAACTGTGAATAAGGTTTCCTGTCTGTCATAGATGCTATTACCATGGGATATATGGAGTTTAGAGTTTGTCAAGCTCTAGAAACTACTTCTTTCATAATTAATAATAGCTAATGGTTCAAAGCATAGTCTCATGCCACTACTGATTTTGTGCTGTCGTAGTGCTGTGTCGACACTCTGTTGATCCTGTGCTAGCACCTGTGCAAACACAAAACAGGATGGCAATGAAAGGACATTGGCTGTAGTCCAGGGCTCCTTGAAGTCACGCAGCATCTTCTGGTTTCACTAAGAGCTGCATTCTTCCTCTTTGTCTTTAGCCCCTAAGTGCATTGGCAGAAATGATGTATCCACAGCTATTCCTGAGATACACTGGCGTATGTCAGCAGCTCTCTGAGCAATAAGCAATTCTCTCTGAAATATTCAGAGTTGCTAAGTGGATAAGTTTCTTTCTATATTGGTGCCAGTTACTGCTGTTCTGCTGGGGAAAGATAGCGTGCCAAGACTATCCAGCCACAAACCAGAAACTGTGGGCTTCCTCAGGTAGTTGTCTTAGTCCAGCCATTGAACAATAACTTCATCACTGAGGTGTCAAGGCCAGTCCTGCCATGGCAGTACACAGTTCAGCACTCTGCAGCTGTGTTGAAATCACTGAAAGCTGATGAGACTCAAAACAAACTCTTGGCATTTTAATACTTCCCCATTCCATAGGAAAATGGAGCTTTCTAGATTCAGTGGCATGTCTCAGAAGGTTATTTGAGCACTATGCTTGGGAAATTTATGCCATTAGTTTATTGGAATGTTTAGTGTCAGGACAGTGAGCCACAGGCAGCACAGGGGCTTGTGGTGTGTGCAAGGCCCCTGCAGGGGTGTCTTTGATTGGTAGTTTCTTTCAGGATATTTTGTTGCTCTCTCATCTTTACAATTTTAACACTCTTGCCATATGTAGCCTATTGGGTCTCCTGCGCAAATAATCTGCTGAGCATCACGGTTGCTCAGGAAAGGCTTAAATGCTGAATGCCTTCTACTTTATTTGTTCGTTTGCTGCTTCCATCCTCACTTGAATCTGTGATGTGGTTGGAAGACATGCTCTTGTGTCTGTGTGATCACTTCCTCCTCTCTTGGCCATAACCTGGTAGCTCGTGAGGACCATGACTGTCAGTGCTCCATGAACAGGCTGGAGAGACTTTGCTCAGCTTTGGCAAGGCCTGTGACTTGTACGAACACATCCAAACCTGGCTTTACTTAGATGCTGCAGGTACAAGCAGCAGGGGCTCTTTCCAGTGTTTATATCATGTGCTTGTGATGTGTTTGCAGCTTGCACTGACACCTGTGGTGCACTTAGGGTGTCTTGTATCACCTCAGCTTGCTGCTTCAAGGGCATCCGACAAGACCTCCACAGCAACTCCTGTCTGTGACACAGGCAAGCAAGTGTCCCTCAAGTTAAGTGTGAAGTGCAGAGACAGTGCTCCTGATCACTTAGTGAACTGCTTGGGATCCTCAGGAAAGCAGTACTTGCTGTCATGTTGGAGTTTGTCACATCTGATGGGAGATGGGATCTTACACTTTATTTCATTCCAGTAGCTCTACCAAATCATTGATGTGTTCTGATGGTGACTAAAGATGCTACTAAATAAGAAGCAGAACTCCAGGTGGGAGAGTTCTGAACTGATATGTTCAGCTCCAGCTACAGAGCAGTTGGCTTATGATGGGGACTGAGAAGATTCAATGAACCTGTACCTTCTTGTTAAATCTACAAGTATCTATGCTTCAGAAATCAGTGATCTGAGTCAGCACTGTAGTTACACATGATATAAAAACATTTTGTTATTTTAAAATTGTTTCAAAGTTCACTTATTTTTCATAGAGTAAATATCATAAAACTCATTCTTGGTATTTGTGATTGTGGTACATTGAACTACTGTCTCGTCCTCTCATTTCCATTCTGTTTGAAATTTACATTTTCTTCTAATACTTTGTTTTATTGTTAAAATTTCCAAATAGCTTTCCTTGCCCTTCTCTCCCACTGTGTTTACAGAGCTGAACATAACCATATACAGTTTTCAAGGTGGCCGTATTGACAGATCACAACATGAAGGCACAGTGCACTCTGTGTAATCCTGTAGTGTTTATGTAATAAAATCTTCTGTTGCAAGGTTGGTTTTTTTGGTGCATAGGGATTTTTATCCCAGTTCTACTTAAGAAATTAATGTGGATAGTTGAAGCACATATGTACAAATTGTTTTGTCTTGGGCAGCCTGGTTGGCTTTATTTCTTACATTGTGTGATGCTTGGGAGAGAGGCAGGAGTGATAAACCTGTCATTGTTTTTTTAATAAACTAAACCCTCTTCAGATTTGTATGGGAAAATAACACTATTTTCAGAACACATACAATAGTAAGTAAGTAGACCATCTTCTTTGACAACCAGTTTTCTTTCTGGAGTGCTTGTGGCTGAAATTATGGTATGAATCCATGGGGGTTTTGGTGTGTTAATCTAATGATTTAGTCATGTGAATCAGCTGAATAAACTGTAGCTGAAGTGTAGTTTAGGTGTTAAGTGTTGGCAAATGTGCTCGCTAACAGCATTGATGAGTTCATGCAAATGTACAAACCAATGTTAATGGGTGAAAAAAACTTTTCATTTCCTACTTTCCTACAGACCTCAAACTGAGATAACATGTAAAAATTTATCTGACCTAAATGCTTAGGGAGAGTGTACTAATGCTGAAACTTTGGGTCAGCAAAGACTCTGGACCATGTGCCTGAATGCCTACACTGACCAGAGAGATAGTGTTGTGGTGGTTTTGGGGATATGGTGCTGGTGAATGTCTGTCTAACTGCATGGAAGGCACCAAGATTCTTGACAGGTTCTAAATGGAAACAGGGATGGAAAAGGTTTCCATCTCTCTGCTGCCAGTTTTGGTTCTGCAGAGATGAGGAAGGACTGAAAATGAATGTCACCTTTCTGGTGATGGATGAGAAATGAATCTGTGAACCAAGCCCTTATCTTGCTAGTGTGTCCCCCGTCAGCCCTCTGGATTCTGCCATGAAAGAGACTAACAGAGTCTTTTGCCAAAAACTTCCAGGGGAGCAAGTTTGAGGTACCCTTTCAATGCTGGGGTTTCTTTGAGGCTGCACTTCTACCTGTGTGGAGTGCTGCTGCAGCCCAAGTTGTGCCTGGGTCTGGCCTGGAGACAAAAGCTCTTGACTCCAAAACTGCTCAGAAGGCATCTTTCATAAGCACTGCTGTTTGTGTTGTTTTCTGGAAGGAGAGTTAAATTGTAAGTGCCTTACACTTGGAATCTTCAGCACATTTGTGCCTGTGCAGGGCCTTGTGTTAATACCAAGATCTTTTGCTCTCCCTTGGAAAACTGGCCATCTCACTTGATCTGCTTCACTCTTGACAATTTTGCCTGGCCTTTCCATACTCTTAGGGCATACATTTTTCAGATGATACTTGACTCTGCTCAGTTAGGGCATTAGACTGGATTTTGTTATTTTCTGCTGTATTAACTCCTGAAACTTTGTGGTAATGTATGGAAGTGCTCAGATAGAGCAGCCAACTTCATTAACATCAGTTTTGCTGAAAGTGAGTGTGAGCAAAACTTCATGAAACTGAAGCAGCTCTCAGCTCCTCCTCAGTGAAGCGGTTTATGGGATCAGAGCCAGAAGGTCATGGTTATTCACCCATTGTTACTTCCTGAGAATTATTGCTATTTGTCCCTGGACAGGAGCTAGAGAGGGCATAGCTGCATACTGCAAAGCAGGTAGATGGTTCCTGGGATCTGCAAGGGGAGTACTGATGTTAAATTAGATCCTGTCTCATCCCTGAGAAACAGTGAGCACACCTGAATGTTAGCATCATTGTAAAGGCATTTGGGTGGCATCTGTGAAATGTGTTTTGTTTGTTTCAGATCAGCTCCTGGTTTAGATTTGTGCTCTGTCTTGGATCCTGTAAAGATCAGAGGTGTGCTTGGTTCAGAGAGGCTGACCTTGCCCTTGGTCAAATGTGAGGCTTCTTCAGATGTTTTTTGTACTGGCACAGCTTCCCTTTCTGTGTTTTGGGCTATGCTCAGACCTTGGGAAAGAGAGGAACTGTATCTCCTAAAATGCAGAGTATTTTGGAGTATTTTACCTCCATCCAGATGCTTGATGCAAGTTATCACCAAGTCCTGCATCCCCTTGGGAAAGGACCTGGTGCTTTTAGAATGGGGGTTCTTCAAGGTGTTTCCTCATAGAATGGGGGCACCCCAAATCTCTTGGTGGTACTGAAATCTTGGTTCTTCTGATGTCTAGATTCTTCTCATAATGCCATACCTGTGATCATGGGATGGGTAACTAAGTTCTGGTTGTTCTTGTCCAGCACTGCCATGTTCCTGAGGGTGAGGTTCTTATAGAGAAGGATCCTTTCTGCATACCACAGATATGCCAGCTCTTAACTGGTTTTACTGGGAACTGGGTGGCAGCTGACCCACTTAAAGATAATTATACATAAACAGAATCTACAGGCACCTCGTTTTGCGCATTATGTGAAATGTAGTGTTGCTTATTCTGATGATTCTGTTGCTTGTCTGAGCCTTGCCAGTACAGTCTGTGAGGATCTTGAGCAATCCAATGAAAGCAAATTGAGGAGGAAGAGGTTTTGCACAGGTTGTAAGTAAACTTCTCAGTCCAGCCTGGGAAAATTGGTTGCACACAATCAAGGGGTCTTTGGACACTAAAATAGCAGAAATCCTTTTGTTGCAAGTGGCAAGTGAGCAGGCATTGGGCAGGGCCAGCATTCACCTGTATCAGTGTGTGCTGCAGGGGTGGATCAGTACTTAAATCCCAGGGGTGGCCATGCTCCAGCTAAGGCAGTCCAGGCAGGGGTGGGAGTTGACTCAGTCCAATTAAACTTGCTCCATGCCAGGGAAACGGGGCCTATGGTGGCAGTAGTTGTATCAGCATCCCAGGCTGAGGCTGGACATGGAGTTATTACCTGGGAAGACACAGATTCCATTGATGCTGGCCTTTTTCTTTGCTCTTGGCACAGCTCCCCACCCACACTGAGGGCTGTGCCTGGCCTGTGCTGGACATCTGCACTTGGCTAAGCTGGGAACAGAAGTCTCTGAGTGCCAGTGCTCAGTGTAAAGTCGATAGCTGGTGTGCGTTAGTGCAAGTGTTTGTGCCGACACAGCCTTAAAGGCTTGTGTTGTTAAATATATGTGTGTGTCTCTCTCTCTCTGTTTTTTATTTTCCTAGTGCTTTTGTGTGTTGGTTATGAAATGCAGGTGTCCCATATAACAAGAAGGGAGATAAATGGCTACAATTATACTCAACTATGCTAAGTCAATCTGTCAGAAAGAACGGCATGTTCAGACTGGCAGTTTATAATGTAATGTCCTATTAAACAGTAAGGAAAGCAATGGCTTCCTGAGGAGAGCAGATAGAGCGCAGATTAAAATAAAGAATTTTGAAGGCAATACATATTTTCATTTGGGTTGGTGAGATGTCACATCTTGGTGAGATGTCCCATCTTGAGGCCTGCAGGGCTGTTGACCAGCCCCAGTCCAATGAGGTGTGTCAGTGCCACTTGCGAAA
Source organism: Cinclus cinclus (assembly GCF_963662255.1). NCBI lineage: Eukaryota > Metazoa > Chordata > Aves > Passeriformes > Cinclidae > Cinclus > Cinclus cinclus. Next base: position 21,654,846 of record NC_085047.1, on the reverse strand, counting down.
GGTTGTTTTGATATCAAGGCTGTTGTGTATCCAAAGCACTGGTGCCGCTGGGCAAGCAGGATGCCCAGCTGAGAGTCTTCAGCTACTTGTGGTGGGGTGAGGTTTTCTTGGACTTTGGTTGTTTGGGAATATTTTTAATTATCCTGCAGTCTTCTAGTGCTGTATTGCTAGTAGGTCTGACAAATTACAGCAGCATTTCTAATGGGAGAAGGTGAGATATCTGAGAAGGGTGTTTCTTTTGGGGCCGTGGGGGTGTGGTCCTTTGGTAGCAGAGTTGTTCTGAGGCCTGGAACCAGGTGGGTCTTTTCAGTGGGCAGCTACAGGACATATGGCTGGGGTAGTAGCTACTGCACTACCTGCCTGGTTCATTAGTGATCTGAGCAGTCATTCTGCTTTCACTGGTTTGGGATGATAAAGTGATTGGGGCAGGGATGTTGGATAAAGGTTTGGCTTTGCCTAATTTCATATGCAATTCCTAAGATATATTACACAAGCCTTTTTTGACATTTGCTCACTGAAGTGAACACAAGCACCTTAAGTTTTCCACAGTGGTTGTCCCAATCCCTGGAATAAGCCAGAATCTTTATTAATAGTTCATGCTTGGACTCTGCACTCACATGGAGAATGAAAAGGCAGTAAAGTACCTAAGCAGTAGTGGGGTCTTATATAAATAAAAATTGGGAATTTTTTTGTTTGTTGGTTTTTTTGGGGTTCTTGTTGTGTTCATTTTGTTTGTTTGTTTAAATTGTCACAGACTGTTCACCTAGGAATTGAATTGTAGGGGCAGTTGATCCTACCAAACTCTGACCCATGCAACAACATCCCCTCTCCCCACCCAAAATGGTTGCAGTAGAAACCCACCGATCGCTGGGAGCCAGAATGGCTCCGCTTTCCTGCAGTTCTTTTTGCAGGAGCTTCCATTAGGGAGTATTTTCGGGCTTTCATCACAGCTTTTTAAGTCCTTGCTATAAACATACAGCAGCAAAAGAATGTGAGCTGAAGATGTGATTTCTGCTGGCAAAACATGGAACAGCTAAATGGCTGCACTAACCACCACACTGTTCCATAGCTATGCTTTTCCTTCTAGCAGCTGGCAAAGAGTTTAGCATCTTGCTTTTCCAGGATTGTGTTTTCCAATAAGGAAGCCACTTTATCAAACCACTTGCTCTAGAATAGTCCTGTTTTGTCACTTTACAGTGAGAAGTTCTTCCTGGTAATCTGGTTCATGCATCACAAAGCAAGCTTGACTCCTGCACAAAGTCAGCTGCCAAATTTTGTCACATCTGAGCAGCCCCAGCCTGTCCTTTGCCCTGGCCACTGGCCCAGCACCAAGATAGAGCAAGTGGCTGCCCTGAAACTCTTGTGGCTTCAATATGCAGCCTCCTTTCTGGCTGCTGGAAGCTTTAACCTGTGCTGATGAGTGGCAGGTGTGTTGTTGTGCCTGGAACACAGAGCCTGTGCAATAATGGGGAAGAGACTTTTGGGATCCAGTCACCTACCAAGGCAGGCACCTGTGCTGCAGCAGCCTCTCGGCCAGGGTTCAGAGAAGGGGAAAAAAGTAACTAAAAGACACCAGCACTGATGTGTAACAGCTCAATGTTTCAAATGTTTCAAGCGTTTCAACTCCCTTGTGCTGAGAGTGTCTGGGAATGATAAAGATGCATTTTCTGTTCAAAATAGGTGCAGTACTTCTTCAAGATTCTGGACAACTAACAAGCTTCATCCTCACCTACTGCAACAAACACGGACACAGATCTGTGTTCATTCATTTATTTGTCCAATGTTTCAACCTGACAGAAATACAAGATCAACAAGAGCACTGTACTCCTGGCTATTATTACATATTAGAACATAGAGTTTTGCACTTTAGACAACATTTAACACCATTCTATGGGGTACTGCATTGCTTTTATAAAGTTTAAAATAAAGATTTATTTTCAAACATGTGACTTTGGTTTATTTCATACATTACACTTTCTTGCAGAAAAAATAAAATTGTACAACTGCATAAATATAAAATTCTTCCACCATGAAAATGGCTAAAACATTCAATAAAGACATTAGCACCACAGTGTGCGATGCCTTCAGCAGGAAAAAGAAAAAAAAAAAAAAAAAAAAAAGAAGAAAATATACAAAGCAAAGAGTTATGCCTATCACTGAGGAGAGTGATAGTCTGACCCGGTCTCTCACACAATATACTGGAGGATAAGGGAAGAGGTGGAGAGAGAGACAGCATTCGCTACAAAGCACAGTGCACAATCACCTATTCTCTTTAACTTCACTTTAGTTTGTTTCCCTGCCACCCCTCCAAATAAAATACCCTAAACACCACAGAAAAGCCAGAAGCCTTATGGAGTGCTGTTAAATATCATCTCACAGGTCCTTTCTTTGAAAAGGAACAGAATAATGAGAAGTTTCATGCCAGTTCTAGTCCCACTGAGTATTTACACCTTGGACAGCAAAAGTCTTTGCTCACAAGAAGTAGAAAACAGCAACAATACATGGCTTGAAAAATGACCAGAGTATGCACCTATAGTACTGTACACTAAATAAAATACACAAGGCAGCAATACTTAGGGGCCAGAAACACTGCTTACTACATGTCAGTTATGGAATCATAATTTACAGTAAAAGTGGGCATGTCCCAAGGCTCAATTTTGTTTCATTTTTGTCATTTACAGTAGAATAAATATTTGTCACTATTGCTACACTTTGTTTACATTCTAACCTAGTAAATGCAGAAAGCTAGTGTAAAGCATATAGATTAATGTGTAGGTCCCATACGTATGACAGTTTGTTCAAGACTAGTAGGTTTTCTTTTTTGTTCTTGCTTTTTTTAACCTTTTTAAATGGCTAGAAGGAGGAGGGGGGGAGGAAGAGAGTTGTGCTTACAATCAGCTGCTTTTTATGTCAAATTTAATATCAAAGCGTCCCTGGAAGCGGTCCTTGTCACTGTAGACGATGTTCTGCCCATAGGCCCTGCACTCCACACGCACCTCCATGTCATAGGTCAGGTTGGTGAACTGCACAGCCACCAGTGGCTGCAGGTACCGTGGCTGCAGCAGCTTCCCGTAGTAGGGGTAGTACTGCAGCCCGAAGCCAGGATAGCCACCCATCCCGTAATACTCCACCGTGCCGATCTTGTCTGCATCCTCCTCTCGCTTCAGGGGGGAAGAGGACACACAACCAATGACAACCACCCAAACTCTGCCTTTGGCAGCCCTGCGCTACAGCAGCAGCTGATTCTCAGTGAGATCCTGACCTCCCATTTGGTCAGCGCTGGTCCCCACCCTCATGGCACAAGAGTGCCAGTGGTTCAGAGAATGTGTCAGTGCTGCCTGCCCAGCACACAAACAAAAGCACCTCCCAGCACATGTCAGCCACGAAAAGGGCTTTGCTTAAGTTAAAGCCTCAGCCACTTTACATGGTTAGAAGCCCACAGACCCTCCTATGCTACAGTTGCACAGGCTTTATCTACAAAAACTTTGCTGTTTCTCATCTGCTTTACATGTGCCAAGTATGAAATATCTTCCCTGGAGGCCTTTTTTTTTTTTTTTTTTTTTTGTTCCAGCACAGCACTTGGAAGCCAAATGGCTACTTTTGATGATGCCTTTAACTATCTTGCCCTGCTTTTACCCCGCAGGGTGAGGGCAGCACTAATTCATCCATCAGCAGGGCTTTGAGAAACTTCTGTTCCTGAGGGGAAGATATCCCAGCTAAGAGCCACCCCATTTGTCTATGGAAAGGCAGGCACAGAGCTACATTTGGACAAAGGCTTTGTCATCCCCTGCAGCTTCCCAACTTTGCTCTGTCACATTTCAACTTACCTTGGCAACGCAGTGGACAGGGATGAGATTTGGGTTGTATTTTGCCATGACCTCAGGAGGGAGGCTTTCATTGACTGGAGCCTAGAAGAAATGCAGAACAAGGAGATCTTACACACTGGACACTCCTCTGCAGACTGGAGCACGTTTGCAGCAACAAAGATCAACAGTACTGAGCACACACCATTAACTGGACTTCCTTCTAAGCACAGTTCAGAGGCAACAACTCTCCATGGTTCTTGGGACAGACAAGGAGTGTGACACAACTGGAAGCAGGGGAACTTGACCCAAGCAGAATTGCTGGCAGTTCTTACAGCTTCACCTGCTGTGGATACAAGCAGGTCAGGCTGGGTTTAGTTCCATGGTGTCCCAGGAAAGCATTTCATGGCAGAGTGGGGCTTGTTTGTGCAAGCTCAAGCACTGGCAGGATTGCACTGGTACAGGATTTGCCACATGCCTGCCAGGTGTGTGCAATCAGGACTGGAAATGCACAGGAAAGAAAGTGTGGCAGTCTCACCCTGACACTGCTGAACTTCAACACAATCAAAAAGGAAGGACAAAAACTCTTGGTATATCAGAGAAAGGTGTGAGTGCCAACTCTCACTCAGTCCAGCCATTAACCCAGCCGGTCTTCCATCTTTTAAAGTGCAGCAGTATTGCATAACAACACTGCAGTTTCAGATCTGCTTTACAAAGACTTTTCCCAATGCAAGAACTATGGGGTCTCTGCTGGAGTTTGTATGTTTCATTTAGAAACACGTATCCAAGGCAGTACTTATTTTTGCAGTTCCAAAGTCCTTCCTGACTAGACACTGTGTCTAGCGCAGTCTGGAGGTCTCCAGAGCTCCATGCCAAAAAAAGAGACCAACACGCCAAACCCTTCTCTTTCGGAGTCATCAAATACATACATCTCATTGTCACCCCACAGCCACCACATACCAGGCTACCACAGTACATTCTGCTGAAATGTTTCCACCACACATCAGATAAAACAAAAGTTTGCTCATTTATTTTAGCACAGGACAAGCTCCCTTCAAAGGAAAACATTCCTCAGGACTTGTTAGACAGCACCATGTCTCATCCTCAAGTGGCCTGACAGATGGCAGTGGCATAGAATGCCATTTGATCTGTTTTGCACACCACCTTATTCAACAGCACGTTTTGCTACTGAATTCTTCATAAAAATTTCTTGTGTTTTCATGGGTTGGGGATAAAAGCAGAAGGAAATGCCATGATGTCCAGATTAACACCCTTCAGCATTACTGCAAACTTGCCTTTGGGTGACGGACAGAGCAACCAGTTGGCAGAGATATCCTACAGTCTCTGGAAAATTACATTCAATTAACTAAAGACCTCCTCACCTTTCTCGCAGCTGTGCCTGACTTTCAAATGTAGTTTACTCTTTAGAGCCCGTGTTTCACTCTGCTATTTAATATTAGCTTTCATCATTTGATTAAGCAGTTTTAGCAAGGCAGACAAGACTACACTGCCTGAGGAAAATAGAGTGGATCAGGGCATGACAAAACGTACTGATGTTACTACAGACAGGGTTGGTCTGGGATGGTCCCATGGAAACATACAGGAATTTTAAATTGAATTTATCCTTTGAAAAAAATGCCCCTTTATAGCGATTCCAATAGCAGGCTCAGAAGTTACCAGATAAATAACCAGGAGGTTGCACCTTGAGGTTCACTGCTACTTGTTACTAACTTGCAGTGTGCAACTTGCACTGCTTTTCAGTCAAATGCATTTTTAAAGCAAATCACTCAAAGTGTCTCACAGTTTTATCCTCTGCAGAAAGGATTTAATACTCATCTTTTTCCAGAGAGCCAAACAACAGGCACAGCAAATCTGCAGCCAATCCCTCCTCCTGATCAGTAGCTTCTTCTGGAAAGGGAAGAGAGATACTTGCCTGAGGTTTGAAGCCAATAATTCGGTTGAGTTTGACAAGGATGCATGGTTTGCCATCCTTGTACCCATAGGTGGGATCATTTAATCCAGAACAGTTTTCCAGCCATTCACGTTTGAATTTGCAGACCTTCTTCTGGCCCTGGGCATCATTATATGGTCCTCTCTCTTTGTATTCAGTAGGTGTGTCTGTCATGGCAGGAGAAAAAAAAAAAAGACAACCATATGCAGTGGGATCTTTTGCATGTCACTTACACTTCCCTGGGCAGTCAGGATTTCCCCATCACCAGGGCAGTTAAAGGCACTCCACAGACCCATGCCCAGTCACCCCCACATGGGGCTGCTCCCAGACAAGCAAGTTTTATGGTGTTTCATTTTATAACTGAAGATTCCTTCCAGAGTCACCTGGCCCAGAGACTATATTTTCTGGACAGCTTTTACAAGTGGGTTCCCCTCAGATTTGATACAGACATATAAGAGTCTCATTCATATGATTACAAATAACCTATTAAAGGTTAACACCTCCCAGATGTTTGACTGCATGGCATGAAGAGGACCAACACTGGCTTCAGCAAAGTCATCAGTAAAACCTTTCAGAGAGAAGAAGGTCAGTGCCATAAGCTTCAGACTCAGCTGCAGTGTTCTCCAACTGAAATGCGGGGGTTCCCAACCCTACAGTAAGCTACTAAGTATGGCCCAGTGTGGTTTGCCCAAACAAAATTAGTGAGCAGCCAGTTAACCAACAGACTGCTGGAACAGCTGAAGACCAAGACCACCACTGCTCAACCTCAGCTTCTGGTGAACCTGACAGAGGTATCATTTAGAGCATTCAGCTATAGGCAACAATTGAGACTTACCTCCACAGTCCTGAAACACAATGTTTTCAGTTTGTTGCTCAGCACTGTAGTCCCTTAAGAAATTATCAAGGTTCCTCACATAGGGTTCATAACTTCTGGGTTCAGAGGCAGTAAAGGCAATTTCTGTCTTTTGAACCTGGGGAACTTGAGTCAGTCCTAAGTAAAGTAAAATCACAAGAAAACAGTAAGTGCACCTCAAAATTACACAGCCTGCAGGCAATACTAAGAACATAACTCCTAATAATAATCATCATTTTTCAGACTTAAGAACTTTGACAAAACAGCTTAAGCTCACTGGAGGAGAGGTTCTCCTCTTTCCAACAAGAGCCTTAAATATTTATCCCAGTGTTTGTGTCAGGTAAAACAAAAAAAAAAAATCACAAAATGGAGAAGGCTACAAGTCAAGGCTTCCTTAAAAAAAAAAAAAAAAATAAAACAGCCAGACACAGGTCCAATGTGCACTTCTGCTTCCTCCTTAAGGACTGAAGGGAAGTTGTGTGTGAGACCAACCACACAGAACATAAGTATCCCTAACAGGCTGCCTTCACTGTCTGCAAACACTGTGTTTAGGATACAGCACAGCTGTCCACTCATGAACTCCTGCAACAAAAGACAAGAGAGGTTTCCTAAGTCTGGTCACACTCTGCCAGCTGGAATCCACGTGGCCTTGAAGTGTCTCTCTTGTGGGATGTGGGGCAGGAGACATTTTCTCCCTTAGGAAATTCAGCTACCTGAGCACTCACTGTCTCCTCTCTTTTCACTGCCTAATTGAGTATTTCAGACTGTAAAACTCATCTTCTGAGCTCTCTTATCAGCAGTTCATCACCAAGGAGGTGAGTAGGAAATGCCACCACACAGAAGAGTTGTTTAAAACTCTCCAGATTCTGGGCTGTGCTAACCAGCTCGGGTTTAGACTATAATGACAGTAATAATAATGCATGGAGAAGAGACTATGAACAAGAAATGCCTACAGAAAATGAAAAGTACTGACTCTTCTGCTCTTATTGTGGAATTTGGAAGTAGTTGCTCCTATGAAATGTTTAGGTGACATTTTAATTGAAAGTATTGATGCATGGCTAACGCTTGAAGTAGTGGGAACAGAGTTCATGCTGTGCTTGTGGCAGCCACTGTAATTATTGAGGTCTTGACTTCAGTTTGTTATCTTCATTTTAGCAAGATCAAGAAAAGGAGCAGGAGAGCAGCATTTGCTTTGACAGATTTCAGAACAGGCCTGTTGCCAGGAAGCTCCTCTGGTGCAAAACTCAGGCAGCTTAGCTGGCTGGCCTCAACCTACAAGAGCTTGTGACTCTAGCAATTTTTCCAAACCCACTTGAGTAGTTATGCTCAGTCTCTCCTGAAACCAACTCACCACTCCTCCCATCCTCCTCCAACTACCCACTAACTTGGAATTTGTAACCTTGATTAGCTTTGTTCCCCTAAACACAAGTCCTGGTCGCCAAAGGTTAAGAAGTCCAGCAAGGAGCTTGGGTATTTCAAGCTTTATTCCTGAAGCAGCTTTAACTGCTCAAAAATTCCTCTGGCACAAATGGACTGGGATGAATTTACAAGTTCAGTAGCAATTTAGTATTATTCCAGCAGAATTACATCCTACCCTCCAAAGTCAGTGGCTTTCAATCCCTTTTTGGGCAATTACTCATTTTCTTGCTTCATAAACAGTTATATATAGACTAAGTACGCCAGTTTCCATTTTAGTAAGGGACTTCAATCCCATCCTGCTAAGCCCTTCTCATGTTACCACTCAGCTGGGAAGAAGAGACTCAGTCACCTATAGTGGCTGTCTGGAATTGTAGCAGAGGCAGACCATGCCTTGGGTCCTCTCCCGGGTCTGCCTTTTCCAGAGTTCAAGTTACAGGTGTGCCATTCAAATGTACAAGTACAAAAAAAATAAAAACAAACAAAAAAAAAAAACAAACCCAAGAAAATGTGGCCAGGCTTGTTAAATTCCAGTCAGGCAAGTGAAGCCAGTTTTGCTCAGGACCTCCCCACCTCTGTTTCTTGTTTTGGCCAAGGTATCACACAGGGTATCCACACAGGCCTGGCAAAGGTGATGTGAAGGTCAGCAATAAACCCAGTGGTTTGTAAAAGCCACCCAGTAGAAGATCCCTATTCTCTCTTAAAGAGAGCCTGGCCACTGACAGGTACAGTCCAAAGCCAACCCTCTACCCATCAGACAAGTGACTTGGCTGGAGAACAGACTCTCATCCCAAAACATCCCTGTCTTGCACATCTCCACAGAACTGCCATGAAGTCCAGGCAGTACCACCAAGCAGCTGTTCCAGCAGCCAGCACAAAGGAACCATTCTTCCTGCCAGGTAGCCTGTGGCCAAAGCTGGGCTGTTTTCTGCCTAATTGGGAACATTTCCAGGTGGTTGGAAGAGCCATACTAGACCAGGCTTGTTATTAGGAATGGTTGTATAAGACCATAGTAAGCACTCTCACTCCATCGCACCATGCTCTTTTCCAAGTACCATGCAAACTTTGTTCATTTCCTTCTGTACATCCCATAGCCAAACAAAAAGCTGCAGCGCTGTTAGCAGAGCAACACTATCACTGAAACCTTAAGCAATCTCATGTGGAAAACCAAGCATGTTGTACAATGGCAGAAGGTAACTGCTTCAGAACACTAACTTTTCTGGAACATTCTCTCATCCCTACTTGGGAACTTAAGCAAGTAAGGACAAGAAAAAACATTTAAAAGCCAAGCCTTTGCAGTACTATCTGGCATGTATTGCTAGACACCCAAGGAAGTGTATGGCTGGCATGAATTAAGTTTTTAGGGACTGCATGCACATGAGGAAGCCCTTCATGAGCAAGTCCTGTGGAGGAAAAGAAACAAACTCACAGGTGCTATCATAGCTAGGAGTCTAACAACCCATTCCCCATCCTCAGACTACGTAATCTATATGACACAGCTCTGCATCTCAAGCTATTACAACAGAGATGCACCATGGTGTCATGTGGTAATGTTCTTTTCACAGGAAAGAATCAAGTAACTCATTGCTAAAATACTGACAAATTAGAAAATTGCTGCAACAGGCACTTCAGAATGCCTTGTTAGGAAATAAGGCTCATCTTCACTTGGCTGACATTGTCTATATAAATGATGAGCAATGCCGCAAGTTGATAATGGACACCACCTTCTGTTGGCTGTGACTATACAAGGACATCAAACATCAACAAGAACCATGGAAAGTAATTTGGTTTTTTCTTTTTTTCAGCTACAGTACCATTTCCAAAATGCCACTGCAGATTAAAATCCCCATTTATTCAAGTTCATTTAAAAAACCATTTTCCACATAGATTTTATCATTCTAAGCTGCAATAGCAAGACTTCAGGAGAAATGTCCTGAGGATAAAGAGGAAGAAACTAGAAGTGGGAAGTCAGGCTGGTTATTAGGAACAGTTGTATAAGGCCATAGTAACCACTCTGGAGTCATCACACCATGCTCATTTCCAAGTACCATGTAATCTTTGTTCCAAATGAGTATAAGCACTCCTGAGATGACAAATGACAAACTGACAGATCACTACACCCTCCCCCAGCTCACTACACAAGGACAGACTTTAGAAGCCACCATATCTAACAATGTCCTTCTAAGCTTCCAGTCAACTTCACCCCCAAAGTGCAAAAAGCAGGTGCAAGTCTTCTGCAAACACAGCAAAAACTGCTTGGCTGTAACATCCTAGAGGCTGATAGTGAGATTTTCCCAAGCACAGGTGCTGCTGAGATGAGAGAAGCAAAGTAGTACAACTTCATAGCACACACTCCTTTGAAGCCTCCCTGCCACCTTGCTGCTGCTGTCCAAGCTCAATAAACCAAGTGGGGAATATACACCAAAGCAGCCTTTTCCATGACTCACTCACTGCCCAGCAGTGCCTGAAATCCCCTGGCTAGAGCAGGGGCTCTTCCTTCCAGCAACTACCTAAAAGCTTTGCCTCAGGCTGCAGTGAGCTCTGCCCCTCCACTAGGCCCTGACAGAATGCTGTTCAAGGGATGAACACCAGAAGATGGCAGGATACACAGCCCATTTTACATTGGGGTGGGGAGGGGGAGAATTAAGCATTATTTTTTAGGGATGCTTCTTAAGAGGCAATAGCCTCATCCTTCATTATTAGCAGGGTAAATCCTCTGTGTTCAAAGCAGAGTCTGAGCCTGCAGGACACGTGGAACTGGGAGCTGGGGCTGTCACAATGGTAGGGCTGGACAGGCAGGTGAACTGCACTGTCCCTTCCCCCACCACAAGACAAAAGAAGAAAAATAAGTGTAATGGAAAGGTACAATACTCAGCTTGCCCTGAAGCCCTGTATAACATTCCTTGTTGTGTTCAATGCAGAAACCATTTACCATATTAATGACACTTGGCTACAAAAATAGCACTTTTTGGCTTTCAATGTTATACCCATGTCAATAACTCAATACAACACCCTGTAGGTTCTCTTGCTGTTATGAAATCTGTTGCATTTCAGAACAAGAATGATATTATAGCAGCCCCTACAGCATTTTCTCTTGCAAACCCTGATGGCAAGTCTAGCTTTCCCTCTCTCAAAACATTCTGGGCTGACTAAACAGTGACTTGCCCAAGGACAGAGCACCAGAACAAGAATAAAACCAGATTTTCTGGCTCCCTAGAAAATCCAGGGCTTTATCAAACTGCCAGTATACTTACCTGGCTCACAAATTTTCCCACAAGAACCAGGAATTAGAATTGCACAACATCCTATTATATATGGTTCATTTTCTGCAGGCATTTCAGATCGCAAAAAGTTCCAAGTTTTATGCTCACCATACGTGTGTTCATTGACAGAACAGCAGCTGTACTTTGCAGCACTGGGGAGAATCCTGCACAGCCAGGGAATACAGGGACTGCTGACTTCCCAAACAGAAGTGCAGCCACTCACTACCTGTCAGCGTCTCTGAAAGCCTGCATTAAAGGGCTATTTTAGACTTAGCATCCAGTACCTTCCTTGTCCTATAGCACAGCAGCTGTGAAACTAAGTGCCAGCCTCCACCATGCCCTACACCAGCTTATCCACATCTGTAGGAAGAGCTGTCAAGTGATGCTCTGCAAAGAACCCTGTGCTATATATTAATTATTTATTTGAAGTTTTGTACATATACCATTGCAGCTTGGTTCAAAACCCTTGTTTACTGGCTCCCCACTTCACACAATCAAAGAGCTGGGTTTTGTTCCCCTTTATTTCAGTGCACATCCTGAAAGCTCATTACAAAAGATCCTAACAACCTTTTCATTGTTCCTCCATTTTGATTTCTGCAGTACACATTATTTACCTAGAACAGGTAATTATGTGACATGTGGCTGAACATCAGGGCTATCTGGGTGAGCCCTCAGATCCATGAGGACCTTCACTAATTATTACATGAAGGGAAAGAACACATTATTGAGCAACAAGTACCCCAGCATTAGCCATGTTGGCTTTTCAGATGCAACCAAAGGCTCTGGGCAGTATCAGTGACAGTCTTTCCTGCAAATGTCAGGGTCCACTGCAGAGATTAAAAGAGCTGCTTTCAATGCCTAAGACAGCATTTACCCTAGCCATGGTGCTGGTACACAAAGAAGTGGAACACACTAACAAAGCAGTTCCAGCCTCTGTTCTGTGTTTAAAGCATGCTGGTAGAAAAGGCGTTATCTGGAAAAGATGATTTAGCTGAGCTATAACACCATTTGGTGACAGTGACATTCCCTGGGTTTAGGGCAGGGATTCACAGCACAGCATTACAGACAGTGGGGTTGCAAGGCACAGTGCAGCACTGGGGCCAGCTTGTGCAGCTGCATGCTATCAGCCTCACAATTGTCACTTAAATACCACTGTTATTAAAAGCTTCTGTACTGTTTTACAGAGCAACTGGAGAAGGATCGTTAGGATGCCCAGTGCCAGGCAGCCTCAAGGTCATTTGCAATGTGGGAGAGCAGCAGTTGCGCAGCTCCCCCATGCTCCAACTGCCGGTTGTGGTGGGAGTCAGCACAGCACAGCCTGGGCAGGCAGAGTGCAAACCCACACAAGGGCCACTCGCTCCTTCTGCTCTATCCAGCTGGCCACAGGCACTGCTCAAGCATCATTCTGAGCAGAGATTTCTTCTGTCTGTGAGGACAGGTAACACTTCAGCAACTACCAGACCCACCCTCCCTTCATCTCCCACGCCAGTCAGTTGCAATTCCCACTAGTGAGTGCCATGGCAGCTCTAGAGTGCAGGGTATTTTGGTGTTGGATAAAGCAATTCTGTGAGCACTCCCAGAAATGCCACTGTCCCCTTCCCCTTTCTTCTTGTGCACACCACTTCCACAGATAGAGCCAACATTTTATCTCTTCACTTACCCATGTGAACAGAGTGGTTCTGAAGAAAGAAAAACTGAACCCAGCTTCCTCATACAGCCCATTCCCAAAAGTGAAGCCTTTTGGCCTCACCCCATCATTTCAGCTTAGGGGAAGGGAAAACCAAACTAGGTTCAAGTTCCTCTCAGAGAGGAGACATTTCTCATGTGATGCAAACTTTAATTCTAGCAGGATTGCCTTCAAGCCCCTGTACTGTTAACACAGAAGGCTGGGAACACACCCACCCCCTACAAATGTGTTGCAGCAACAACACACTTATTTCATCCTCCTTCTTCAAGTTAGTAACCAACCCCACCTTCCCAGAGGAGCTTTCACAAAGTCAAACATGGGCCTCCTGTGTTTAGTTACCTGGAGGTGCCACTCGATCCTGGTATTTAGGCTCAAATTCACTGACAGTGAGCAACATCACTTGGATGGTTCCAATGAATATACCTGCCAGGCACCCATAGAAGATGACATAGAAGAGGAGGATCTTAACTGCAAGAGAAAAAGAAGAATCAAATCAAGCCCTCATGTTTCAGGACAATACTTCCAACCTTTGCCATTTGAAAGGAAGAACACAGCACACAAAATTCAGATGTCGCAACATCTGCTTAACTGTGAGATCATGCTCTGATGCAGACAGGAAATGTAAGGCACTCCAGTTTTTTGGTGGTGGGGAAACATGAGCCCTTGAAAACTTAAAAATCCTTGAATCAGGGTTTGGGCTTATAAAATATAAAGACTAAACTATGTTCCCCCACACCTTCAAGGATCCCTTGGCTGACCCAGCACTACCACCACAGGCCCTTGCACTCAACACTGAACACTGTCGGTGATCCAAGTGGCCCACAACAAGCACAAGTCTGCTTGAAAGATACTCATTCCACACAGCTCTGGGGCTCAAAGCTGTTTCCAGGAGCAGTAACAGTAAGTGCTTCATTCACATTTACAAGCCATTGTAAAGCCTGATCTCTTCTAGTAATTCAGGCCATCACCTCCAAAAAAAAAAAATGAAAACAGGAAAAGGGTTCAGGCCCAGTTAATTTCAGTACTCCATCTCAAATGTGGTAAAATACCCTTAAGGTGTCAAAATACTGCACATTTACCAGCTTTGTGTGCCTACAAATGCACTCTGACACTTGTCATACCAATTAAAGAGTGAACTACCTAACAATGAAAGACTGAATGTAGTTTCAGTCTAAAGGGAATGTCTAGAATAATCTTGGGGGGGGGGGGGGGGGGGTGGGAATAATGGAGAAGCATCTGAAGACGCAGCCCAGTTCAGGGTATTACCAGTTTACAAGGATTATCTGAACTGATTAACTGCAGGGTAACATGCTATACTATGCACCACCAGGCCAACTAACAAGGGTAGGCCAGCCCGTGCCAAGCAACTGTATTGCTCGTTGAGCTGCAGGGACACACAGAAGCCAAAGACCACTTGAGAGTGAGCCTGCTTGATCTCAGAATGCCCTCATCTAATTGCAAACAGAACAGATGTAGTTTATTTGAAAGACCTGAAGTGATGAGCTACCAGGGAAGGGGAGTAAGTAGTGGATGGAAATAGATATAAAATTCCTCCTCACTCCATCATAAAAAAAAAAACCTACATCATCAGAGAAGCTTCACAATGAAAGCTGGCAGTTTTGGTTGTTCTAAGTCTACAAAAGACAGGCAAACAGGAGGGCCACCCAGAGAAACAGAGGCTGAGGGACACTGTCAGAAAGGCACTCCATCGTCTTGTCTTCCTCGTGTGCACCGGAGATAGCCAGGGCTGGAGGGCAGAGCTGGGTGCAGTAACGTGGTGCTCCAGGAGTTAAAGCACTCTTTGGTATCCAGGCAGCGTAAAGCAAATGGCCGTGACGTCAGGGACGTGTGGAAATTTTTTCCAGAGCACGGTCATGCGACGTACTGTTGTAACAAACCAAACACTAATGCTGTTGTCTGCAGCATAATGCCTTTGAGTTTTTAACATCAAAAGGCAAATGCTGGGAGGTAGCTTATTTAATCAGGTTCCCAGACAGGATGCTCTGAACGCCAAAGACACATTAAAGGTCAAAACGACTCCAAAGTCTCAGAAAATACACAGCGAGTCTAGAAATCGGGGACCACAGGGTTGAAGGAAAAAGCTTCTTGCAACAGGTAGTCTTATAACAGAAGAATTTGATAGTCAGCCTGCAGATCGATTCAGCAAAGGGAAATCAGTCCTAGGCAGATAGGCACAGGCACTCTGGGAGAAGGACCTGGTTCAGCCTCCGTGTTTGAAGCACTGCGCAGTTGCCTGGTGCCTCAGGAGCAGAAAATACCTCTCCATGCGCACGCACAACCCCATTCTGCTCACGTAAAGATACGGCAGAAGTCTGCTCTAGTCCGCCTGCCAGAGCTGCCGGCTCTGGATGTGGCACCTCCGGCCGATCCATTACAATGGGAGGTGAATTCAACACCGCAAGGGTGGCCACACTAGCTGTGGTTGGCAGCAACTGGAAGGCTGTCAATTTGCGTAAAGAAATTAAAAGCCTCTTTAAGCTAAATCAATGAATACAGTGCCCAGTGAATACATAACAAGCATTTATGAGGAATGCACATAGAGCCACTTCCTTCTTGCAGAGATGTTAAAGTCAATTGCCCTTTCTTAGAAGAGTAAAACTTGCTTAGTTTCATTTAGCCAGAGAAAACAGAAAAATAGAAAAAGCCTCTGTAAAGTCTAAGGCAGATGAGAGGTAGGAGGTCAAGGTCCCCCGACGGCGATGCTCCCGGGCCGGTCCAACCACCGGGAAAGGAAGGAGACCCAAGGACGAGGTGCCCTCGACAAGGTCGGCCCAATCCTGCCTCATCCCCAGACCCACCTGGAGACGCATTCAAGGGGGAGCGCTCGGCGGCCCTTGCGGACACCGAGGGGAGAGAGCAAGGGGACCCCGTCCCTGCCTCCCTCACCCCACGGGGACGCCCCGTCCCCAGCCTCCCCCACCCTGGCCGCAGCCCCGCCGCAGCCGGCGGAGGCGGAGCGCTGGGGCCGTGCTGCAGCACCCGCCGCATCGCCGCCCCGTGGCCCCCCACTCACACCAGCTGCCCCCAGTGCGGCCCAGCAGCTCCTTCTTCTCCGAGTTCCAGATAAATTTCTTCCAGTTGCCGTCACCATCCTTGGCCTTCCCGCGGGCCATGGCGAGCGGCGGGGTAGGCGAGCGGCGTGCAGAGATCTACAGCCCTCAGGGGGCAGAGGGGCAGGACCCGGCCGGGTGCAGCGGCCCCGGAAGGTGCGGAGAGGTGTACCCGCCCCGGCGGCACCAAGTGGGGGAGCGGCCGATGGGATGCGGGAGCAGTGAGAGAAGCACAGCGAAGCGCACGGGGCACAGAACAGCCGCGCTCCCCGTGTGGCGCCCCTTCATATACACCGCGGGCTCCGCCCTGCCCCGCCGCTGCCAATGCGGATCCACGGAGAGCTCCGCGGGCGGGGCCCGGGGCGGGCGGGGCGCGGTAGGGGTGCGCCCGCGGCGGGAGTGTCAAGGAGGGAGGGGGCGGGGGGCTGCGGTACCAGCACCAGGGGGAGGGTGAGTGCAGGCCGGCCGTTGCTTTCCGTAGCTCCGATCCGCCGAGCCGGGCAGGTGCGTGCGTCCCTTGCCCGGCCGATAGCTGCTGGCGTTGTGTGTGCCCGCACACGCGCCCGCCTGTTCTCGGTATTCCCGCCCTGCCCCCTCCCTGCGGGTCCCTGCTCCCCGCAGTAGAGTTGCTCGGATGGGCGCTGCTAAGCACCGTCCGTCTCCCTCCCCTCCTCTTGCTCCCGCTCCTAGCGCCCCGCGTAGCGGTCCGCTCCGGCGGGCTCACGTGTAACGCGGCTGCGGAATAATGAGCGTGAACAGCGCTCCCGTCCCGGCCCCGCACTCCGCCGCCCGCGCCCTGGGAGCAGCAGCCGGAAGCGGCGGGTAGGGGCTCCCCGGCGGCAGCAGGACCTGCCCGTCCCCTGTGACCGGAGGGACACGACTCACGCACACCACGGCCGCCGCCGCCCTTGTGGCGTGACCTTCAGGGCGCTGCGCAAACGCCACTGCCGCTTTGGGGTTAGGGGACACCCAGCCGCCGGCAGCGCACCCTTGGCCCGGGCTTGGGCGGGTTCTCTGCGGCGACACCTCTGTAATCACAGGTTACCAATGTGCCTTGGTTCCCTGGTACCACTACAGACCAGTTAAATTAAATCTGTACATCCAAGCATACTTGGGTTTACCTCTGAACTTCCTGTTGGGTTGCAATATTGTATTCCACAGATTTTCTTATCCTTAAACGACTGATACATTCTCTGAACTTCAACTTCAGCTCCATTTTTTTTCTTTTTTTTTTTTTTTTTTTTCCCTTAAGGTCTGGAATCACGAGGAACGCATGTAAGATGAGCCTTTTCACGGTACTACCTAGCAGGTGCACATTCTGGTGGTTGCCTGCAAGAATGACCTAGCCTGGAATCAAGGAATGCCCAAAATCAACATGCTCTTCTCAGGTCTCAAGAAGAAGTGGTCTGGCCACCATCATCAAATACCCTTCCTAAGCCATTAAAGCTAACCTTTAGGGAACAAGCTGTAATTGGGCATTCTTTTCCAAGTGATCTATGGCTACAACCCTGAACCAGTCCTTGAAGCAAGTGAGGGATCTGCTTTTCTAGGCCCTCAGACTTACTTTGCTGGAGCCACTCTAGGTCCAGGCAGGCTAGATGCCCTTAAGCTCACAACACCATTCGTGGCAGTGGCTGAGGATGGTTTCCTTAGCTTTGGACATGCAACTGGACTTCTCAAAGCCATGGAGGCTTGTAGGTTAGAGATAAAAAGAAGCTGTGGGCCTAGAAGGCCCTGTGTGTTTAATTGGGAGTGTCTGGTTTGATGAATGCACCATGATACATTGTACATGATCAAAGGGAGACAGGTATGCCACACAGATTTTCTGGGCTACAAGAATCAGCTCTCAGTGGTGTTTATGTGATAGATAAGAGCTGTACAGCCACAGGGAACAGGATAATTGGAGTCTCTCTTTTCTCCTTGGTGTCTGGTCAGAGCTGGTCTTTTAAAGAGTCCTGGTGATAGTGGTTGATAACAAAAGCAAACACAGCAGTACCTGATACCCAAGCGAACATCATCTACACTGCAGGGAGGGCAGTATCAGTTACAACTTAAGGCAGCTGTGATTACAACCAAGCCAATAAATACACAAGCACTGCTGAAAGAAAAACCACCCATTTTTGACTTCCCAGAACACAGTGCAGTTGCTGCTCGTGCCAGCTAGTCTGTTCCTCTCAACTGCTGGGTGGCAAGTCTGCAGTGGCAACTGGGGAACTTCCTTCAATTTTCCTTCTAATGCCCTGGGTGCAATTTATAGCCCAGGTATGTTACCCTACAAAGGACAGCAGTTTGGGAATTTTGTATGGGTGCATGATTGTGTCACCCAAGCATGAAATCTGTTCACCAGACAGCCTGCCCTGCAATGCTATGTCTTGTGTTATCCATGGGCCAGGACCCAGTTAATCTGCTCCGTGGAAGAAACAGCACATGCGTTAGCTCAGGGCAGATGCACTAGCAGCAATCAGTGCAGCCCTCTCCTTCTTGCCTTTTGTCTGAACAATAGGGTCATCCAAAACAAAACAGGCATGGGACATTCAGGGAGGTCCAAGGTGATACCGAAATCAGCAAAGATTAGAATGGGGACCTCACAGTGAAGGGTGAGCTTTAGAGGCCAGCTGGGGTGCAGGGATGAGGAAGGTGTCACCAGAACCACACTTCACAGAAAGAGCCAGCACTGCGCTGCCACCAGAAGAAAACAGCTAGAGTGAGGAAAGGTGTCTCACTGTGGGGCAGGAGGGTGGACAATTATTTCTAATGTAGCAGTGAAAAAGAAATGGCCAGTGCAGAGCAAAGCAAAGTAAGGATACGTCTGGCTTGATTTCTGCCCTAGTGCCATTTTTTTGGGGAAAAGAGACTGTATTGCTGATGGTCACACACAGAAACTTTGGGCAAAGTGTGATCTAGAAACATGTCTGAAGGTGGCTGTGAGTCATGCTGTGATGAGCATCAGGAGAGAGGCATGCCAGGACAGGGAGCAACTCAGGCTGTGGGACCAAGTGCAAGTTGTAAGGTGACAGAAGTGTGCAAAATGGCCTCAAGTCATTAGTATTCCATGGGCTGCCACTGCAAACCAATGGGGATGGGCCTGCTTGGACTGGCATGCCCAGGAGCTGGAAGAGGGAAGCTGCTTCACTGCTTGGCACCAAGCTTGCATCACACAAAACAAGTGAGAGAGGATGAGGAACTGAACAACAGCCATCAAGATGCCAGGTGGCAAACAGCCATTTTATAGTCCTCTGGGAGCCTTGAGGGGGAGAGTAGTGACCCTCAAGAACTGCCCTCAGGGTCCCAGCAAAGCATGTGCCAGTGTTTGGTCCCCATGACAGCTTTTTGGTCCTGCAGGATGCTGCCTTGGAGGCAGGCTTTTGACCAGTCCTGGTGGGAGGAGGCCTAAATGCTCACTGATAGAAAAAAAAAGATTCACTTCATGTTGAACTGGTGACTATGTGCAGATCAGAGGAAGGTTTTTAGGGTGGACTGGATGGCGGGCGAAGACAGAAAAGAGGGATGCAATAGAGACAGTGTGATGTGTGCCTGGTGTTTGATAACTGGGATAAATACTTCTGGTGGACAGTGTAGAGTTCTGGTAATGGCTACAGTGAAACTTGGCAGCTACCAACACCATTCTGATGGAGACAAAGGCAACTTGGGAAGGCAGTAGAAGACACACCATATTGCCAGAATTTTGCTTTTTGGTTGATATGGAAAAAATTACTCTGATCTCACAGAAAATAATATAAAAATACTGACTTGCATGAAATCTACCCTGGTTTCCTTGGGACATCTGGAAATGATTACTACACCGGGAAGCGGTGTTAGCCAGGAACTAGCTATGAAGCTATCAAGAGCACGTTTTGTGATAATGGGCACCTGAAACTTTACTGGAGCAGTAGACACCTTCCTGATATGCAGCCACCAAGCTCAGGCAGCAGCGCTCTTGATGCAGCCAGTAGCTGCAAGTCTCAGGCACTGACACAGCTTCACCCCTGCTAGTCCAAAAAAATTGTCTCTATTTGGCTCCTACTGCATATAGAAGCACTGTGCACCATCACAACAGGCTGCAAGCACTTTCCGGTTCAGGCAGTAAGATCACAGGGCTTCATTCTCCACTTGGACCTGACCATCAGCCCTGAATGGGGTTTCTGATGAAGGTTGTATTTGTGCACCAGCCTGCTTGTCTGCTCCAGTTAGAGCTCTGCTGTCTCCAGTGCCAGGACATCCAGCAGGAAACCAAGTCAAAGAACAAGGACTAAATAAACTCCAAAACTATTCTGAGGACTTCTCTAAAAAAACCCAAAAAAACAAACCAAACCAAAACACCCCCCCCCCCCAAATTTTCTAAAAAGAAAAACAAAATCAGAGTGGAAAAACATTTACAATTTTAGCCATCAGAAGCAAGACTTACCTAAGCAGCACCACACAGGAGCTGGCAATTGAAATGGTAAATTAAGGTTCTACTTGTTCCTAAACATCAGTGGGATGGTACATGATTCACAATACCTGCCAGAGGCATTTCTCCTTCTCCTCATGGGACGTCTTTTCCCTGAAACTATTCACAGATGTGGTAATTTTAAAGATAACTCCTGCATTGTCCACACTAAAATTTCTTACCAGCTGAAGGAGGTTGTCTCTGCAAACTGGAGAGCCTGCTGCTCCCCTGGCTTCTTGGTGGACTTGGATTTGACTTGGATTGTCTGGTTCCACTGTGACATCCTGCAGTGACCAACACTGCACCCTCACTCGGAGTGACACATGACATGTAAAAAACCAAACACATTTTCACTGGAGAATCCCTCTACAGTCCTGAACATCCAGTTATTACGACCAAAGATATCATGCAGCTGTGATGGAAGCTGTCTGCCTTCATTTCCCTCATGTGAATTTGGTGCTGTGGTAGCCACTTTGGAGTTTGAAATTCCCTTTTCTCTTTTATCCAGTTCTGTGGACTGCAGCACACTGCACAGCCTGAGAGGCATCATCATGAAGACCTAAAAGGTCAGACACATCCAATAGGTGATTAAAAAGCACTTTTCTCATTATAATTCTCATATAACTTTTATTATAATTAGTAGAAGTTAAGAACCTCACCTTTATGAATTATTTAAAAAGCTGTATGAGCCTCAGTGTGTGTTTTTAGATGCTTGTATACCTTGGAAAATCTGCTTTGCCTTCGTGCTCAGATAGCCAGGATGTGTTTGAGGCAGACATTTGTACCAGAACTGTGTCAAAGTGAATTCATCCTGCAACATTGTGACAGGACATGGGCATTTGTGTCTCTAGTGCCCACAGATTGATCTAAGCATTTCTCAGAAACTCTCAGCCCCGGCTAAATAAGAAATCACAAGTGACGGCCACAGGCAAGTGAACAACATGAGCAAACAGCTCCACCGTGTCTGCCCTAACAACAGGACAGGTTGTGTGCTGTGATGCTGCTGCTATTGACATAAGGCAATACCTTTGTTTTTCCCTTACTTAAACCCTATTTATCAGATGAATAACACAAATCCTTGGAGGATATAATTGTGACAAGACCTCTAAGTCAGCTATTTTTGAGTTGCACTTTTTCCCTCACTGGAAACATCCCCAAAATACCAACATGCAAATCTGTTATTCTGCATGTTATAAGAATTCCCCAGGCAACCAGGACCAGGAACTGAACAGAAATTCCTTTTTCTCCCCACTATATTTTCTTTTGCAAAAGCAGTCACTATTGGTATCCAGATATTAGCTACCATTGCCTGATATTCAAAGCATTTCACAAATGAACATTCTTTACCAAAATGGTCTTAGCTAACCAGTTTTGTTACAAGCTAGTTTTGGTGACTGTAAGCACGTAAGACTGTCAACACCTGGAACACAACAAAGGTCCATTTAATCCAGTGTGTCTTCTCCACCTGTGGTCAGTACCAAATATTTAGGGAAAAAAAAAGCCTAAGAAAAGGGAAAGAACACAGTGACCAGTGTGACCTCCCAGGTGCCAGGAGTCTGCCATCTAGGGATTTCCCAAACCAGGGAGTACACTGGCAGCTAAGTAAACTGGGCGTAGTCCCCAGCCTAATCTGTGGCTGGCTTTGGAAAAGCAGTTTGTATCCGGCATGTTGCACCTCACCCTCCAGCCTAATGGCGTGACTACAGCCCCTTCGAGTTCACTTGGGTGAGCTTTAGAGGCCAGCAGGGGTGCAGGGATGAGGGAGGTGTCACCAAAGCCGCACACCGCACAGAAAGAGCCTGCACGCTGCTGTCACTGGTGTGTTTCACCATGGCCCAGCAAGAGGCTCAAAGCTGTCCCTGGTCTGGCTGAGTAAATCATCATTAGCCTCAGGGTACCCACAGATCAGCCCTCCTATGGGGTGTGCAGTTACCTCATAAACCTCAGTGGACACATGATTCACCTGAGAGGGAGGTACCTGTTTTACTGTCACAGTGCTGTTTGAGCACCCACGTCACCACCACTAGAAAACAAACAACAGCCTATAGCACAAAAGTGCACATTCTCCTTCAGATGCAGCCTCCTAGCACATGGGAATTGCCTCACATTTTTCTGGTGAAATGACTGGCTGAGGTGGCCTTTGTGTCACCTGTGGTGACTCACTAATTCACAGTCTGTCCTTGCCACATGTGGCTTGCCACATGGAAGGAACATTCTGCTAGGCACATAATTAATTTAAAAGTGCTAAATTAATTGCATAATGGATTAGATAGCAAAGTGCCTGTTCTATATTGTGGTCAAAATGTCATCTGAAGATAGGATGGTGCGGCTAGTAAGATGGCTGCTCTCTCTTTAACCTGATACCTTTGTAAGAGAATCTTTCCCAGCATTATTGATGGGGCAGAACTGTACAATAAAGATATGTATTTTATTCTCCAAGGAGAATGTTTGTGAGA
The DNA here is from genome assembly GCF_963662255.1 of Cinclus cinclus. Taxonomy (NCBI): domain Eukaryota; kingdom Metazoa; phylum Chordata; class Aves; order Passeriformes; family Cinclidae; genus Cinclus; species Cinclus cinclus. The sequence goes on along the minus strand of NC_085047.1, from coordinate 21,631,917 downwards.
TGGCAAACATTTGGTCATTGGGAAGGCTGATTAGTGTGCTTCATTCCCATGGCAAGCAGTGGGATAAATATCCTGTTATAAATGTAAAGCAAATGGTTTACTCGAAGAGCTTTACATATCATCAGTCTCTTAGAAAATGCATGTCAGTAGTACTCATGTGACTCTGAAAGCAGTGTGGCTGTTTAATGTAACTTTTGCCTCCACTTAGGCCCACCGGCTGCCTATGAGTGAGAGCAGCTGTCTTTATACTGACAGCCCTCTTCGGGTCAGGGAGGCTCTGACCCACCTCTGAACTGACAGCCTGAAGCACCAGACAGATACTGCTGTTTCAGTTCTTCCACGTCTGTCTCAGGGATCAGGTTTCCAGGAATCTGCTGCCGTTGAGTTCCCCTAGTGAAATGGCACAGGGAAGCCACCCACAACAGGCACTGAACAGGCCTGCAAATCCCCTCTCCCCCCTTGACTTCCAAGCACAGTACAGAGTAAATGCACATGCCTTGTCTGGCCCCACTTCTGGGAGGTGCAGGTGGGACATGGGGAGCTGGTGCCAGAAGAAAGAGCAGAGTCAGTGTTTTGCCACCTCAGATATGGCTCCGCGCAGGTGACAGCACTGTCCTTGCCAGCTGGCAGGTGTCTGGAGATGCTGCAGCCAGAAGCCTTACACAGAGCCACAAGCAGCTGCTCAGAGCCTGTGTCTACTGCACTTAGGAGAGAGGGCTGTGCACGTCTGGCCCCATGCCTCCAGCAGAGCAAAGTGCTTTCTAGGTACTGGGGAACTGGGTCTGGCAGCAGCACCCTTCTTAGGCAGTGAAGTCCCCATTTCATTAGTGTGAAAAACTGTGGGTTTACCTACATGGAAATGCTCCAGAAACCTAATTTGAATTAACTTTGCAAGTGATAAAACTTTAAAAACTTATTTAAATCACATTAAAGCCATATGTGGGCATTTTTAGCTTAAGAACATTTGATTTAGCCCACCCTTATTAAAGGTATCCACCTTAAAGCAGTTGACTCACCTATTAAAAATTCATGCCTCTAGTTCACTTAAATGACTTTTCTCCTCCAATTTCTTTTGTAAAGAAGCTATTCAAGAAAGAGAAGGGTCTTGTATGGGATTACCTAAAAGAAGTGTCAGGAGCAGAAGTGGGGGAGGCCAGACATACACAGGTACTCGAGGAAGAAGTTTTTCTCTCCACTGTCATTCTGCCACTGCAGTTGCTCTTTTCTGCAGATCTAGCATTCTTTTTCTACCCTTTCCACATCAGGCTTTGCAACAGACCTGAACAGGAGAGGCAAGATGGGAAGAGCAAGACAGTGGTTGTCTTGTCTGGTTCCATGCACCACTGTGCAGAAAATTAATGAAAATGCCACAGTCCTTTGAGACTGTGGTCTAGGGATCATTTATTATGCCCTTCCAGCACAACACAGACAGTATAATTTCATTCTATTACTTCTTCAGTCTGCCTGATAGTTTATCTTTGGTTGAAACATAAAGTCAGGTATTTGCTGCAGTCAAATTTTCCAGGCATTTTGCTGGATACACGTTTTCCATTGAAATCAATTATCCTTTTAGAAAACAACTCTTTTATAATCTTTCTCCCTCCGACTGACATGCTTTCCTGTGCAAAATCATAGTCCTTGCTTTCTTGAGGATGCAGCTTTGCTCTATAAGCAGTTTAAAAACCTAAAGAGGGAACACTGATATTTTTCGGGGGGGGGGGGGCTGAGATTATTACACCAGAATTAATGCAAATTTCTCCTAACCTCAAATACCTCTCTCTTATTGTCACTGCTGTGACAATAAGTTTCTGGAGGACATAGGGTAAGTCCTTTTTTCTTATCTCAATGCGTCAGCAAAGCCTGCAAGCTTTGGAGGGTGGTCCCAAGCCTCAGGCACACCGCAGGAGCCAAAAGGAGGATCTGGTGAGCAGCTTCAAGGTTTCTTCCTATATAAACCACAAATTAAGTCTTTTCTATTCCCTCACCCAGCATGAGGATAGGCAGTACAGAGAGATGCATACACATACTGGAATAAAGCATAAAAATGAGCAAGACAGAAAAATGGAGAATAGCCTCTCTAGGGTAGGTAATTCACTCTTAAATGTTTCAGTCTTAATTCAAGACTTATTTAAGTCTCAAATACAAGACCACCCTCACTGTGCTGCACTGTCTCAGCATTCTGGGATCATCAGTAATGCTCAGAACATGTGAGCAGCTTTCCAGATCTTAACACAATACTAAGGACAAGAGTCACTACTTCTTACCTTTTCATAAGGCAGAAAGCAAGAGATCAGAAAAGTGACTTGGCCTTGCTCACAATGGACAGATGTTTACCAAGGCACTGGAAACAACACTCACATATCAACACACACTTAAATTATAGTGACAGTGTGTTTGGACCACGACTTATGGACCCATCTGGCCAAAGCCAGGAGTCCACAGCAGAGCTGGGCACAGTTGTCAGGTAAAGGTCTACAGACATGATCTTCTCTTGCAACATACATAGACACCCACCCATCCTGCCTTTCTACTGCCAGGACCCCTTGGGCCTAGACCTTTCCTCAGGCTGCCAGTCCTCCATCTGGAAACCTACAATGCTCTGAAAAGCCCTGTAGAAACAAAGTTCAAGTTATTAACCCATCAGAGACCTATGCCCAGCCCCTTCTTATAGTACCCTTACATGAAGCTGAATAAATCAGTGTATTCAACTGAATCTATGACAAACTTTTTTTTTTTTTGCCTAATTTTCTCATTTGCCACAGGAAAAAAAATGGAATTATTTTTTCTGAGCAAATGAGTTTTAGCTTTTCTCATTAGTTTTCATAATCTGTAGGGCACAGACTGGGAGGAATGGGCTGTCAGCAATTTTGGGTGAAAGTAAAATGGCTAAAGGTCAAAACCCAGAGCAGGAGAGAAGGCTTCACTGGTCCAGAGAAGTTTCCAGCCTCTTTCTATCACCCTTGACTTCATCAGAAGTTTAAAAATGGCAAAAAATGACAGTACCATGCAAATCCTTACCCAGATAGTGGAATAGGCTGTTCAGGTCAGATGCTGTGACTCACACAAGCTGATCTGCTGTAAATAACCAACTTAAAAATTAAGGGCTTATCTGTACCGAAGTGTCACTTTTAGCTTGGTTACATCAATTTAGATCACTGTGGTGAACCTTATGTGACACTGGAGCTGTGAAATCTCCCATGGCCTGAGGCAGAAACAGAACATATGACGTAGCCTGGGGCATCCTGCATACATGCCTGCATCTGCTGTCGCTGAACCTAAAGGACCATCCACTCTCCTCCAAGCCCCTCATCTTCCACAGCACCATGCTCATATGTTGGAATTGAAATAAGCTCAGGTGAATGCACCCTTGAACATGTGGATGCAGTATCCTGAATCAGAGGTTGGTCAGAAGCCGCTCATATATCCTCCTCAATCCTAAACTTTGCACTAGATGCATGCCTCTCCTAGGAGCTGCATCAAGGACACCAGACTACTGCCTGGACAGAGCAGGCGCCAGCAGCACACACCTGGAGCCACATCCAGGCTGGACTGTGCACCCTTATCATCTCTGCACTGTGTGAGGTGGGGCTTGCCACTATAGCAGTGAAAACCACAGAGAAGAGCATCTCAGAAGGAAACTAGTTCTTGAGACAAGTTTTTTGTTTGGTTGGTTTTTTTGGGGGGGGGGGGTTGTGTGGTTTTTTGTTTGTTTTTTGTTTTTGTTTTGTTTTGGGGGTTTTTTGGGGTTTTTTTTGGCTGAGATAACTGTGTCAGCACTAGGGCATTCGCAAGCTCTTTTTTTCAGACTCCTATCCAGCTTAGCTTTACAAGCAAAATGGTGAAATGTAGGCCAATGCTCTACAGAGGCAGCTAACCTTTTTTATTTCTGTGAGAGCAATCAAATATGTACATCAGATCACAGGTAGCGAATGTTGTAGCCCATGGCTAGTGGAAGCAGAACATGCTTCATGGAGTGCTGCTTTCAGGGAAGTGCGACACATTTGCTTGTGCACAACCCAGATTGTGGGCAGGGCTCTGGGGACTTGAAGGGAAGGTTACCCTCACACACCTCCTGCATGGCCTGCCTTATCCCGCTCAGCAGCTTTGGGACACAGGCCCAGAGGCTGCTGGTGATGACTGAGGCATTGAGGGGCACGAAGGAGCAGGGAGGAAGGAGCCCTTCTGTACAGAGCCACACACAGCGCACAGGTCCCCAGAGTGCTACTTGTCACACCACGTATGATAGAGAGGACGAGACTTAAGGGAGATGATGCCACTTGTAAAGTATATCCTACGGCAGATGAGTTGTAATTCTTTGTCTGTACAATGCTAGAAAGCAGGGGCATGTTTTTAAAGATATTTTCTTTCCTGAAGCTAAGAATGGCAGGTTTCATAATGAAGCTGTTGTTCAATTAGAAGTGAATCAGTGTGTTTGCAGACCTGGCTGAGACAAGGAAGTAATAAAACAAAGACACTAAAACTTATCAGTAATTCGTACCATTTCTTAATGATGTTCCCAATCTTTGCCTTTGACCCTTCAGTAATTCTGCTTGTTTTTTTGCTGCTGTAACATTTAGAAAGTAACTGAAAATGTTATGCTTGTTAGCTTATCGTATTTATTTTACTACAGCCCAAGACAAAGACCAATATATCATAAGACGGAAGTCCAACTCCATATTTGGATTCCTACATCAATGAATTGAATTTAAAACGAACAGAACTCACAATCTCTCTCACTTCTTTTAATATAAACTTAAGGGTTCCTGAGAAATCAAGTCTTCATCTGACTTTCAGGTATGGTCTTGGAGATGTGGCCTTTTAAGCAAATCATAGGCACAGGTCTTAATGAACTTTGTGCCATTAGTACAGGTGTTGAGTGGGGAGGCTCTTTAGACCTTCTTAAGATATTTTTACTTTTTCTTTCACGTGATTTGAGAGACAGCTTTGCACCCCGTCAAGCTGGTTTAGCCCCAAAGGCTGGATTATCAAAGAATTCTCTTGTCTTACAGATGGGTCTGGTGGCAAAGAGGGGTGAGCTGCCTTGCTGCACCTCTCTTGCAGCAAAGCCCTGTTTTCTGCCTGTGAATTACAGGCTGGCATGAAGCACAGCCTTGACACATACCATCTCTACAGAGATGGTTTTACCACCCTGGTAAAACTCACTGGTGCTGTAAAAAGGTTTGCACAAAGCTGTGGCTGAAAGAGAAGCTTCTTTGACTACGCCTGCTTTCTACAATTTCCTTGTTAAGGGAAGACAAGGGACAGACACTGATCTCTTTTCTGTAGTGACCAGTAACAGGACCCTAGGGAATGGCCTCAAGTTGTGTCAGAGGAGGTTTAGGTTGGTTTTTACAAAAAAGGTTCTTCCCCAAGAGCATGTTTGGGCACTGGAACATGCTCCCTAGGGAAATGGTCACAGCACGAGGTCTGCCAGAGCTCAGGAAGCACTTGGACAATGCTCTCACACACATGGTGACACTTGTGGTGTCCTGTGCAGGGTCAGAAGTTGGACTTGATGATCCTGATGAGTTCCTTATAACTCAGCACATTCTGTGATTCTGTGATGTATCAGTGCTTTACATTGGCAAAGCTTTCACTTCCAAGAAGAGAGAAGAGTTTAATCACTGGCAGGCCTATTCAGATTACTGTAATGGAATTCAAAATTGGGAGTTACATTTGTATGGGCTTGGTTAAGTGAAAAACAACCACTCCTTGACACATATGCCACACAACATAACCACATACATAACCACAACAGTTTCACAGGCATGCAGCTATAGACACCAGCCAGAGAAGGGGGGGTGACTTGCTCGCAGTTTGGTCACATGGCAGGATTATACAGAAGAAACAGCATAAAATAAAGTTACAAGGTGGCAGCTTCAAGGTTAACAAAAGGAGAAGCTTCATCAAATGGGTAATTAAATTTTGGAGCTTGCTGCCAGCAGTACTATGGTTGCCTAAAATAGATTTCAAAAAAGGATTTTACAAAGTTGCAAACAGATCTATTAAGTGATTTTAAACAGCAAGATTTTAAGAAGCTTTCAAGTACAAGAAGCTGACAAGTACATCAGAGAATGGCCAATATATGCTTGTCTTTGTCATAGAGTTTTCTCCAAACATCTGCTGTCAACCACTGACAAAGTGAGGATACTAGACTAGACAGACATATAGAGGGATCCAATATGCCCATTTTTAATTTAAAGTTCCCTATGTTGGCACTAATTTACCTTAATGATGAGGATTGTAAACCACAGGGGCTCACCAGCTGCTTTCCTCAGGAGCTGGGCCAACACTGCATCCCAGGCAGCTTCTTTGAGTGACAAGCTCTAAATTGATCAGGAGACAGCCATGCCATGTTCTCCTGGGTGAATTTATCTGACTGCTGCCTACAGGAAGGCACAACACCCCAGACATTTACTTCACCTGGTGCAGACAAACCCATAATGGTTTACCCAGCTCAAATGCAAAGGATTGTAGCAGGTGAAGATATTGACTCCAGGTCTCCCACATGCTTTGCCAGCACCCAAACACCTGATCTTCTGTGCTTCTAAACTCAGGAGACAAGTGCAAGACAGGGAGGAAGAGGTAAAATAGGCAAAAAAATAATAACTACACAGACCTTTATAATTTGGGATATCATCACACCCTCCTGCCCATGAGGCTTACAGTGCACACCTCTCCTTGGAGGGCTTCTTCACTGGTATGAGCAGATCTGTCTGCACCGAAAACTGAGCATGCCTGGGAGTCCTGCTGCAACAGTGGTCATTGCTGCTGCTAAACATAAGGTCAAACTCTGCTTCAGCAAGGAATTTGTCCTCTGAGCTGTATCATGGATTGGACTTGCATACACAGGTGAGACAAAAACATGCAGTAACATGGTTAGCAGAGAACTGGGCTGTAACATGACCCCTTGGCACAGTGATCTGCCAGCATAAATGGCACTCCAGCATGACAGGTGGAGGGAAAGCAGTTTCTACTGAATTATGCTAGTGTTTTCAAATGTAACAGATCCCAGACTGCTGTGATTTCTCAGAGTTTTGCCTGAACCACTGTACCTCTTCTACATGATACTTGGCTCCATGAGCTGGAAGCCCCTGAGGTAACTCCCCAGAAAACACCATTGGGAAACCTGGGTTTAATTTCCAGTTCTGCCCTAAAATTGCTCATCATTGCTTAAGAAAATGAAAAGGTTACAGGTGACATCTCTGGATCTCTATTTGTCTTCTGTAAAGCAGGGCTTGCAGTAGTGTTTAGCCTCTTGGGAATGTGAAGAGAAGGCAAAGATTTGAGGGAAGGGGTGTGGTACTCATATTTGGTGGCACCAGAGACAACCACAGCATATGAGACAGGCAAGTCCTGTGGATGGTACAGAGAGCTGGGATGAACATTTCCCCTGACATCCTGAGCAGATGGTTGCAACTAAAGCTCACCCTTCTTGTGGGAGACTTTCTGCACGAGTTGAGGTAAATCCAGACTTTTTCTCTTCCAGTGTGCTCGAGCTTTGCCTTGGGATGGCAGCAGAACAGATGGCTGGCCTGTGTAGCATTGAATAAGTTATTCAGGATCTCAGTTGGAAGGGGAGTCTCTCTGCACCAGCATCACAAGCAACTTGTGCTGGCACAACTGCATAGCCCAGAGCCAAAATATCCCAGCTTCAGGTCAATGCTGAGAAGAACCAGTTTCTTAAGGCTTCCCCCAAATAACTACAAAAGTGCATGTTCCAGAACAACTTGTTCTACCTCAAGCCATGTGGTTATTTCATCTAGCAGTGGGCTTTAGGAGAGCTACTTTATCACCAGCTGCAGCAGGGCTGAACTGTTTCCTGCAGTTGATTAAGGAAATAAAAGTCACCAAGCACAGATTTTCCTGAAATCCTTGTGTGAAGCTCTTCTCATGAGCATGCTCTCCACTGACTGTACTGCTTTGCCAGGCCTTGTTATGGCTTCTCCATTGTTCTTCACATGCTGTCAATCAATCACAGCTTCCTGTACACACTGGCAGGCTTTGCAAAGACAAATATGCAATTAAGATCCTTAATTTACACAACACAGCATTCAGATCTATTCACTGGGGAAGGGACATCTGAAAGAAATCAAGGAAGAAACTGAGAAGAATGGGGGGAGGGAGGTAGACCCCTTCTGATTATTTTTTTTTTCAGAAAGATATAATTAACCTAGAATAATAAGCAAGCTTTTTTAAAAACAAAACTAACATCAAGAGACTATGAAGCTGTCTCCTCTTTGAGAGTTAAGTGTATTAGCTCCAGAGGCAGAAAAGAAAGAGAAAAATATGTTTAGGAGTTATGTGTATCTTAAAAGAAGTGGTATCTCCACCCAATGGTATGACACTGCAAATATTCCACTTAATTTGCATCACAGGTGTGGGTCTTATCACTAAAGGGAAATGTCCCTCTATTTGCCAGTTTAAAACATGTTGATGACAGGCCTCATCCTACCCTTCCACTTTCTCTGCCAGCTTTAATGCCTGGGGTATGCGTGAAAGGCAGTGCTGAAGGCAGGGTGAGCAACAGGCAGGCTGGATTTGGGACTGAGAGAAGATGATACCACATTGTTCATCAAGACCTCACAGGGGTGGGAAGGAACTTGGTGAAATGTATTAAGCTGTTATTCCAAAAGGGAAACTTTAGGTAGTGATTTTGAGTGTGTCTGAGAGAGTTAGATGCATTGGTGACCTTCTCAGCCAGCTGGACATCCTCATTTTCCAGCATATGCATATATATTGCTAGAGCCATGACAAAAATACTTCAGTAATGGAGATGCCATTCATACCACAGAGAAGTTATTTTCTCAGCTATTTAAATAGACTGTGCTGTAATTTTTTTCCCAAGCATAATTTAAATTATGCTAGGGCCAGAACTGTGATGAGTTAGATGTGTATTCTCCTGTATACTCCCAAATAGTATACCTTAACAAGACAGAAAGAATTTTTAATACAGAATAATCCATATACATGTTATCAATGCCACTATTACCCCTTAGAAATGGGAAAACAAACCTGGTGACAAGTATTCACTCCAGTGTGAGAAGTCACATAGCTTTGCTGAGGAGCCAACAGCAGTAACGTTGATTTTGCCACCTTTTATTTAACTTTCCCCTTCAGTGATCTGTCCTCAGCCCTCAGGACACTGAGGATGTCAGTGGTTCCTTTATGGATTTTGAGGTTTCTACCCCATCTAGGCCTTACTAGAAAATAAGTTTATACCCATGAACTAAACACATCAAGAAATCACAGTCCAATCTACAAACTCTGCAGGACAATGAAGAAGTTGAACAGCCTTCAGAGCACAGACAACAATAAAGTGCAGCAGTTCGAGTTTCCCCTCACTGCTCTTGTTGTCTATTAAACATTGCAAAATATTACGTTGTTATAGATGGATTTGCTCAAATTTTTGTTTTTCCCTCTTCCTTAGCTGAAGGGTGGAAAGAAAAGCATACGTTTCTATAGTCCTGGAATCAAGACTGGTTTTGCCTAAATATAGAGCAAACCAAAGGATCTATTTTTTTCAGCAGACTGACTGTTTTTTGAAAGGGAGTGACCAAGAAAGTATATATTGCTATGATAAGACTGAGAAGACCAAAAACAGGTGAAAGGCTGTAATTCCTTGCCCACGTGAACCCTCTCAGGTCTGGCTGAGATTTAACCACTCATTTGACAATGGTCCAGCCCATTCGTGTGCACAATGCACTGAGCACTAAAGCAGCCAGAAAGAATTCCTAAATGCCTCTGTTGAGAGACCTCCTCTAACTGAAGATGGGATCTGTCAACCACAATTTCATTAGTGGAGGGTGGTGAGAGTGGGCTGATGAACATGTATGTCAGAATACAGACAGAAATTAAATAAAAAAGGTAAAGACTTGGAGATCTTAATTATTTTGGAAACAGGAGAGGGCAGTTACTAATGTCAAGCAGTTTTTGAATATAAGGATGAGTTCTCCAATTGCTGGAAGATTTTTAAATAGAAAATGAATAAAGAACAAGCAGGATAATGATGCATTATTACATACTTTATATGCAGATGTATAAGGTCTGTGTTATTCTTTAAATAAGGACAAATGGCATATAAAGAAAATAAGCATCTACAAAGCAAGATCTGGATACATAACTTATGCAGCAATAAAATTGCATAAACCTCCCCTTCCCTAGTTTTATTTGGGGGAAATTATTTAGAATTTCTTGAGTTTTTAATTGTGGTTTCTCAGGCATGTCTAATGGGTCATATTTCAGCTGCAGCACAGTGTCTCTAGCTTTCTATATAAGTAATATTTTGCTTTGGCAAAGAGAACAAACATGGCCTGGGAACAGTCTGCAATCTCCAATCAAATTCACAAACATAATTCTAGGATTTTATCTGCTGCTGCAGTCAGCTGCTGGCAAAATTACATTATTATTTATGTGATTGTTAAGGTAGTCATAAAATACTGACATAACATACTCACTTTGCTACAAAAAGCACACCACCCCACACCCCCTGCCACCTGCCCCCCAGCCTGCAAAAACCACCTTTGTATCACATCAAGTCTGGCTCTCTGACTGGCACAACACTTTTTTGTCATCAGTGGCACACAAGGATACTTTATCCTGGGTTTTATCCATATACTCAGGAATGTTTGACATGACTATAAATAATTCAGTGTTGACATGTAGATTTTCAAAAAAATTTAGTCTCACTATTAATGCACGATAAAGCCAAGTGTCTGGTAGGAAGGAGGCAGCATGACAACGATGCTTTAACTATTTTCTTTATCTTAATGACTAAGCAGTGAAGATGGCACTTCTGAGACTAGGTATTTGTGGGAAAATGCACCCATCTTAAAAACTGGAATAGGCAGAGCTGGTGGAAAATCCCCGGCACAAAATCCCCAGTACAGCTCACAACCTCTGATGGGAGAATCAGCAATGAATGGCTAATACATTCCTAGCCTGAATGTATCTCCTTTACACATGTCCTTTGTGGAGGGTTGATCTGAGACAAAACACACACAGGACACATTTCTCACTGTAATGCACCGCAGAAAGCAGGGGTTAAAAATATAATCTGTGGTAAGAGGATGGGAATTTTGCATGCTCCCAGGACACAAGAAACATGTGAAAATTCCCAGTGAAGCACAAGGTAAGTTTTTTTAATACTGTCCACACCATCAAGGCCTCAAAACAAAAGAAATTCAAAAAAGGAAAGGAAATAATCCAGCCTGGCTTCATCCCTTCTAGACTGGTAACAGTGAGGACCAAGTCTCAGCTCAAGGTCTAAGATTTGATATTTTGCTTGTTCCAAGGAGGCTGCCTTGGCTTAATGACCTCAGAGCAGGAATCTCCAGCTAAGACTCTGACTGGTAGAAGACAGGGGCTAGCTGTCCTTGCTTGATGCCCTTTTCATCATTTCATGCCAGTTCTTAGAACAGGAAGAGCAGAGAGCTGTTAAGGCTAGGATGACACATTTCTGGCCTCCTGCGTGACATTCAGGCAAAATCCTTGTCAGCCACACAGAAACGCCTCAGTGGCAAAGTGTGTTGCTGCATGTACAGCAACATCAACTTGCCTTCTAGAGTTGAAGGAGAAAATGCTGCAGAACAGGATTCTCACCTTGGCTTTTTCCATTACCCTCAAGGGCAACTTGGGACGGCAAAAGAGAGGGACATTAAGAGTCATTTTCCTGCAAGGACACAGTTTCCCTGCAGAGCAGCCGCGGCAGTGCACGTGCCCCGGGTGGTGCGGTGCCCCGACCCTGTGCACACGCGGCTGGAGCTGATGTGAAGCACCTCCGGCCTTGGCTCGGCCTGGCAGCGCTCGGACCTGAGGCTCTGCCGTGCTCCTCGCTCACCCGGCCCGACCCAGCCAGGCCTGGCACCGGCTCCTGCTTCTTCCTCCTCGCTTGGACTCCAAGATGACTTCCCAGGGCCCCCACGTGGCCCAGCCCAGCCCCGCCCCGCGGAGGTGCCGAGGAGTGCGCGGTGCCGCTCCGTGGTTCTATCGTGCCCCGCAGAGGTGCCGGAGGAGCAGCCCTTCGGTCAGGGTAGTGCTGTTTGGCACCAGCTCTGGTCTGGTATGCTGCCCAAACCAGTTACACCAGCACCGCTGTCCTCCCAGCCCCCACGCCGAGCTGGCCAGGACACTGAGAGGCCTCCAGGCAGACGGGGGTGGGGATGGGAACTGGAGAGCTGCTACAGCTCCTTCTTGAGTACTGGCCAAGCAGGAACACCATGTGGCACCTTGACTCACATGGTTTGGGACCAACCATTGCAGGCACTTGCTGATATTGCAGGGTTAAGTTGTGACATCAGCAGGGCTGTGCTTTAAGTACTGGTACAGAGCATAACTAAACAAGAGCCATCTAAGGAAAAATGTGAACCTCTCCATAGGGCTGGAGCTATCCCTATGCCTCAGATTTTCCAAGATGAATGTTTTTTCCCCCCTGCTTTTAGCAGTCTTTTGACGTCTTTCAGCCTTGGAGACCTTTCTAGTAAAATTCACCCTGTCTCTCACCTAGTTCCCTTAGGGTGAGAATTCTTCTCTAAAAGTCCTGTTCCTTCCATCTGGTAGCCTGGGATCACACGCTGATCTCATTTTTCCTGTCCATTTGTTTTGATACCTCCCTGCACCACCCTTTGCTCTCATTTTTCTCTTCTAGTTCTCTAGATATTCCCAGATCCAGGGAAGCTAAAGCAGAGATTTCTGATGTGGACTCTGTGGGTCTGGGACAAATGTGCATCTTGCTGGGAAATGAGGCTGGGAGAGAGAGAGGAGACAAGAAGCCTGACGTACCAGGCTTGACCAGACATTTTTTTTTTCCAAGGCAAGCTTTTCTGAGGATCGATACAGTAGGTAGGTGGAAAGCAAATGGCTTAGAGAGAGAAACACCCTGTGTTTCATCAAAGGTCACAAGGAGCTTATATGACCAGGTGCACTACTCTGAGTTCTCTTGTCCACCCCAGCACTTCCATTCCACTGTGAGCCATACACCAGTTCTTCAGGCTGGAAGACATCTGGTTAATATTAAAAAGAGGACTTTTCCCAACATTTACTGTGTTTGCCACTGCCTTCCCTCTTCATTCTGGTGAAAGAAAATATATTGTCCTCCACTTATGCTCACATGTGATTAGAAGTTATTCATGAGAGATGGGTCAGAGCTCCTGGGTAGATGTACAGCAAATGTCAAATATGAAGGGAAAATTTTCAAACCAGTAATTTCACACCATCAGGTTGCAGCTCTTCACTTGAAGCAAAGGCCCCTACCCTTTTCTTGGTCTAAATACACTGATGAGTTTTCTACGAAAACATAAAAGTAACATGAGCACTATTGAAAGAACTGACTTTATGCCAGGTACACATTCCCACTCATAACTGGTGTCTTAAAGTCACAGCCATGCTTATCCTATTTTCCCCTCCATTTTGACTTCATTTGAAAAGAGAAAATGGTCCTCTAGGTATGAATGACACAAAATGCCAATATCTTTCACTCATCCTTGCAGCCCATGTGGCAACACTGCTTTGACAACACATATGTCTCAGCCTGCAGCTCACCTGGTATCGGCTGTTGTGCAACTGCTTCCTGAAAACCCCACAGTGTTTGTCCTGTGAAGCCAGCAGGGGCTGGAATTGGGTCAGGTTCTGAAGGCAAATCACTGCTTTGATGGGCAGGGTGTGAGCAGCTGTCTGAGCCAGTACTGCTGCCATGCTCACCCTTTCTTTCCCACACACCACTGATCTATACTGCTGCATCACCACAAGCTCTTCTGGGTAAAGGCTGCAGGTGGCCAAGCAAGGAGTAGGTATAGAGGCTTTAGTTTCAGGGAGCTTATGCTTGACACCATTTGGGTTACAATGGGATAGGAGCTAAAGCCCTGCTCACTACCTGGAAGCTTCATCCAGACATTCCCACCTGCATTGCTGGCGTGCCTGGGACAGCCCTGGCTGCTCATGAGACAGACCGTGCAAACATTGCAGACAAAATGTGCCCTAACATTTTGCAACACTTCTGGAATTATAACCTGAATCTGTAGATGTGCATTGTGAAAACTGGGCAGCAGAAGGAGTGAGAAATCAAACCTTCTGTGGGTGCCCAGGTGGCTGATGTGTACTTTAATTGCCTCTTCACTGTACTGTGATGCTCCTGATGACCTTGACTTCAGCAAGAAGGCTGCCATCTTAGATGAAGCACAGACTAGCAGCAATTAACTGTCAAATTTCAGCTGGTGTCTGTTGGCAGGATGAGAAAAATTACTTTTAATCCTTGATGGTTCATATCTCACTTGCAATAGGCCCAAATTAGCTGTTTGGTTATGGGGCTGAGATCTAAATGGGCAATTGAAACTGTTCTAACCCAAGAGAAAGGGCAAAGATTTAGGAGGCTCTGGTATAACTGCTTGTCTTGCAACAAACCAGTCATGTAACCATCTCCTGGTCACCTGGTTTTACACCCTTTACCTTGCTTCCCTGAAAGCAATGTGAGCACTGTTAGCAGAGGGCTGGTACTTTGAGGTCTGTAAGAAGTCTGGCCACTATATAAGCCCAGCAAAGTCCACAAGAAAAAACTGGATATCACTAACACCTGCCCCTTTCCTGCAGCACTTCACACACACACACAGATGCAAGGTCCCAGTTCACCTAGAAACTGCTCCAGCCCAGCCTCTTTCCCATGCCCTGTGAATAAGACAGAGTTTCAGATTCCAGGTTTGGGAACAAATTACTCTCCTCAACACTAAATTAATTTTAAAGCAGCAACATTTTTTTTTTTCTCACCTCCTCCCTCCCCACAAGAGCATGACGTGCCTTTCAGGTAACAGGCCATACCCAAGGATTCCTCAAGATGTTAGCCCAGGAAATCTTGGCTTAGAGAAAGCTGCTGTTGTTAGGACAACATGTATCACAAATGCTGCCATTGCTGCATACTCCCTGCCTGGTCCCAACCACTCTCCTTATACTTCATGGCCTCTCTCCCACTTGACAAGCTGAAAATTAGGTCAGATGCTCTGGAAATTGTTTGAGCCACTCTTTTCTGTGTATTATAAAAGGCCCAAATGAAAGCATTTCTGAAGTAGCATTACATGAGCGAAGATGTCTAAACTGAAGTATTGTATTAAAGGTGGTGTTGATCAAACTGCTGCAGCTGACTGACCTTGCATAGACAAACCAGGCCAGTGAGCCATTCATGTCTGCAAGGACTGAGATGCCCTTCTCTCTCACACTCAGCAATAGATCTGGTTCACGATAATACATGGCTTACATTTGCAAGGTGCTCCCATTCCACAGCAGCTTTTTAGCAGCAAATAGCAAGGCTGCACTTCTGGACCCGTACTACTGTCTGGCCAAGGAGGAGGCTGAATACAACCTATCAGATCTGCAACTAGAGGGCATGGCAGAATGCAAACTACTTCATAACATCTGGGACATGGAAAAGGTGTTAATAGACTGCAAAGAAAAAAATAAATGCATGTGATTAGAACCAGTACACAAAGCATCTAGATCTCTCAGTTGCACATCTCACTGAAGACATGGCTGGTAGCAATTTTTTCCAGCAGTGGTGGGCCTTTCCTGATTCAGATATAAGATTGCCACCTGCTGACCAGATATCCCTACTTTGGGCAATACCCTAGATCCTGAGCCTCCAATCTCCTCCCATTATCAGCAAGACTCCAGTGCATTTGGTTTGTGCTATCTGATCAGATTGCAACCAGAGGTGATATAACTATACAGACCATTAAGCACCAGTTCACCTGAGCAGAAGTAAATGGCTGCACTCTACTAAAGTATTATTACTCACGAAGTTCACCTTAAGTACTGGGATATCATCTCAGCAAGTCAGTGAAGGCAATAAAAATTCAATCTGTCCAAGACATGGTTCTTGCTGGGGAGATCTGGATGTGAAAAGCATTTCCAGATCCTTCCAGATCTGTGCTGTTTAACATGTAATGAAACATGTTGTAAGCAGCTATATCTAAGTGTTTGGGACTGGAATATTTGGACACGTTTTTGGTTTGTTATACCCTGCCCCTACCTGCCAAATGCTGAGAGTAGACTTTTAAATGACTTTTCATCCAAATGCATGTGGAAAAATATCACTGCTGGAAACCTCTCACTGTAGCACAGTTCTGTTTGTGCTGGAAAACCCAGCTATCACCACCCAATAAACCAAAGGAGTGAACTTGGAGAGATTCTTCTCAGCAAATGTCCAAAAACAGCAGATATTGCAAGAGGGTAGAAGGTCATGTAACACCCATGCTACATCACTCCTCTGAGTCCTGATCCTTACCTACGACAAGCCAGACACTCCTTTTCTTGCTGCTTGCTAGGCAGTTTCTAATTCACATAGTCTTTCTTTAGCTGCTGCTTTGCTGAATATCTCACACATTTTTGAGGCCCAGTTTTCCAAAGATCTGGGGTATCCACACTGGGCTGAAATCTGTGCATTTCCAAGTTTTCCTTCGCATTTCAGTCACAGCCTCTGACTCAGACTGGTGTTTCTGATACGATCTCAGAGAGGGAGGAAACAAGAATAAATAGCATCACGCCCTCCTCACGTGGGTTGTGGTGCAGAGCTGAAACAAAATGAGGAAGAGCCTGGGCTGGAGAGGGAGGGGGCTCAGCTGAAACTAACCCACATTTTGAGGATTCCTCCACTCTAATGGGGCACTGAAGCAGGGGTATTACTAGCCTCTCCTTCTCTCATCCCAGGACCCAAAGTGGCTATTACTGGCTCCTAACTACTGGAAGCATGAGCTGTCTGTCCCAACCTCCCAGAGATTGCCTCCCTAAGAGGCAATTAATGCTGCTGGGCAAGCCGAGGGCAGGTTAGCATGGCAAAGGTCACACATTCAGGGCACCATGTCCTGGCCCAGGGTAACACTATATTTAGTCCTCTCTAGGGAGCTGCAGTAAGGAGAAGTCAAGCGCAGGCCACTTCGAAGGAGTAACACTTTGAAATAGTGGCAGGAAGCTAAACAGCTTTCCTGGCAAGTAGGGATAGAGAGCTTGAGGATTCTGACAACAAACTGATCCTCTGACCTGATTAAAAACCTGGTCTGGTGAGATTCAATCGTGACTCAGCTTCAGTTTAGTACTCTACATGCCAGGATATGCTGGCCTCAATTTGGTTCTTTGGTGATACCTGCATGATGAAGAGCTCCTTATATCTGGCACATGTTGAGAGTTTCAGGAGACCAATAGGCTGAAACTGAGTCAGACACTATTATAATCAGTACCTTTCAGCCAGAAAGGCCTGATGATATCCCAGCCATGGATTCCTTGGTATCTCAACAGAGGCCAGATTGAATGAGAAGAGACATGCAGAGTTCTGTGAAGATCCCCTTGGAAAGGCCCCATATGCATGTGGATGTCCTCAAAACATTATCAAATGCTTTTATTAGGTACCTACAGCTTAGTTCCTTCACTCCCCAGGGTGCTGCAGCATTTAATAAAGTCCTGTCTCACTTGTTGCACAGTTTCCAATCTCATTTTTTGCCTCCACTAAACAAGATACAGCTACAGGGACAATGGTATAACTAGCAAACCTCACTACTGCATTTGGAATTTTTTTTCTCAGATAGTAATAATAAGCCACACCAGCAAAATGCCTCCTGCTGCTGCTTTTTCCTCTTATCACTGCATTTACAGTAAAGCTTGTGCTGATTGCAGTTGGCTGGTGGGAGGAGAGGGAGAGAAAAGGTATTTTCCACACTCTTGATAGCTCTATAATTTCCTAATACAAGATAAGGGTAGGTCATGTCATTGATCCTTGTAACACAGGACATCCAGGGGTTAACAGAGGCAGGCTGCCCATTCTGGATCTATTATGGTGGAGATGAACTCTACTACAAGGCAGAAACAGCTGTTTGTAACAGTGTGGGTTCATTAGCAACTCTTCAATTGAAAGGACAAAATAAGCTGTTGGAAGAAAAAAAAGACCCAGATACTTTCTCTAAGAATTCAAAGACTTCATAGTCAACATCTGAAGGTCACCATAAAAGGCCTCCAGGAAACAGACTCAGTGTTTGTAACAGTACTAAAAATAGACAGTAATTTTCAAATACCTAAACATTTTCAAACCTTCCTATATGCCCTAATGCAATAAAACAAGAGGAAATTTCTTCTTTTTCCAGATGACTATTCTTTGTCTCCAAAGGGGAGTGAAACAAGGAGGGGAAAATTAAATACAGCACACTGGGAAACACTAAATGTTAATATTTACCTGTTTTGTTACATCTTTTTTCTTTTGATACTTGTCATGTAGGTCTGTTTTTGGTATCTGCCTGAGTTCATGCACAGGAGAACTTGACTCTTGATTTGGAAGGTACAGCTGTAGCATATTCCAATTTTCCCAAGGCCCACCTGGGGAAAAAGAAAAGGAACAGTGTGTCACTTTACACCTTCACCTCATTCTCCTTGCCTTGGGCTTTTGCTATCTCAGCCTGTTGTATGTCACAGTTTGAATAACACTGCTTGGCAGCCCATTGCAGCCATGGGCCAGGAATGCGGTTCCTAAAGGGATTTTCCCCTCTGCTCTTACGTGAGCATCTGGGTGCCTTTTGGTTTACATAACTCTGAGAAACATCTAGGGTTTAAAATTCCTAATACCTCAATTTATTAAGGAAATTAAACCCACTTGTAGGATAAGGATGCTGTTTGGAGCTCACACCACTTGTTGAGTCAGAGGGAGGCGGAAGAGAGGAGAAGCTGGGTTAGTGTGTGCAGTTGATGTCCCAATTCTTTTGATAATGATTCTGGGCAGCTGGTTGTGCCCTTCCTGAAGTACACAGAAAATGCCAGAAGACTGCCTTCTGCCAGCTGAACTGAGGGTCAGGCTCTCTGCATGACTGAGAGCACAGGAGGGCATGTTTCAGGGAAGTATTTTTAGTGCAGGGGAGCAGACAGACAGAGAAAAGAGGGAAGGCACCTCTCCAGAAGATAAATTGGGCAAGTGCAGAGCATCTGTCCACCCCATCTGCCAAAGCACTCCCAGCTGGAAAGAAGCCACTTCTTACAGAGGTGAGCAACCTGCTTACTCACCTGTCCAGGCTCCCTCTTCCCCAACACCTTTTACACTGGTGCAGAGGATCCTGACAGTTTTTGAGCCACAAACACCTGCCTGGCAGGAACCCAGCCCAGGTAAGCAAGTGCCCCTCAAGTCAAACACAGCCCCCTTGGTGCCCCCAGCCCGTGCGAGGCTCACACCAGAAACCCAGCTGAGGATCACTGACGAGCATCCATCCTTCCCAGGAAGAGGGTTGTTTTGGGTATTTTAACACAGTTTCTATTGTTCAGGAGATTAAGGATGTAGTTGAGGCTTATGACATTTTTTCCTCTGAAATCTAATTACGGAGGAGGAGAAATAAATCAGTATATTTATTAACTCTTCCAAATCCAAAATAAGACATAAGAAAGGCCCCAGCAGAAGCTTATTTAGCTGTTGCCCAGGTTCTGACAGCTGCTGCTACCACATGTCCAGAGATATAGTAACACATAGGAAGATCTGCAGTGGATACTTGTGGAAGGCACCTGGTCAGCCTCCATCACTGCTCTGTGCCAGTGGCACACTGTGCCAGTGGCAGTGTGCTAGGAACTGGATGATACAAAAAAATCTGCATAGTTTCATACAAGGAAAACTTTGCAATATTTTCCTTAGAGCTGCAATTCCTGGTATCAAGAGGTTGTGTAGGTACTTTGATCAAAGGGAAATGGGATTTGAGCGGTCATGACTGCATAAAAAATCCTGAAAACAGAACTTTTTTCATCATGTGCCCCATATTCAGGGGGCATAGATTTTTTCCCCTCTTTATTTTTATTTTTCCTATTATTATTTATTTGTTTAATAATTTGATTTGTGAATTTTGAAGGCCTTTTCCTTGATGACTAAACACCTGAGATTGTTAGCAGTGTACACAAATATTTTTTCTTTGAACAAAGGTAAGTATTTTTCAATTTAAGGCACCTTGTGTCTCTTCAGAGACAGCAAGCACATGGCTCTCCCATGATCTCCACTAGGCTCTCTGCCTACCCCAGCAAGAGTCTGGAAATACTCATATTTAAAAGCAGGTCACAATGAATAATACTCAACTTTGAGGCCACCTACAGATGTATGTAAACTCAACTAAAAGATATATTTCTGATAGGCTGTGCATTAGATTTCTCTTTCATGGCCGCTGGTACACCTCAACTAGCCAACTCACTACTTAAAAACAAGATTAGGTATTTAATACAAAACCTGTACAGAGGCACCTTCAATAAACCTGATTTCTCATGCACCTTAAACTCTCTTATCTGCACTCAGTTCCAGATCCAGTAATGGCTGCTAGCACTATATATCTTTTAATTAATACAAATTAATGTTGAGAAAGAACCAGTAGGCTTCAGAAAAATTTCCTTTGTGTCTGTCTTGCAAATCACACTGACATGTGGTGTTTGATCTCCTTTCACCAGCTGGGTTAGAAAGTGAGAATACAAAAGGAGTTTCTGTTCTGAGACTACATTTTCAAGATCATAGACTATGAAACTGTGAGGCATAGACCCAGGTATTGTACAGGACATTAGTAGTAGTTATTACTTTTATTCTCCTACAATCTTAGATTCACCTGAGGGATTTTTTTAAAAGCGAGGGAGTGAATCATAACAATATGTTTAGGAGTGCTTTACAGTAACCTTTGATAGAGAGCACATGCTGATGTACCAGGCAGATCCACTGATTCTCAGTTGAGAGGACTACATAAATTATTTTCCATTTTGCCATTTCTGAATGATACAGTTCCTCCCTTGTTCACTCTTAGATACCAGGATATACCAGTTTTTATATATCTGAACATAGTCACACATTTTTCTCAGGGTGGGATTTTCTTTATTTAAAATGCATGTAATTGAACAAGGACTGGTTGAAATGGCTTAATTCTTCCTGCAGATTTTTAGGTGAGTGCCTTTCTCTGCAACTGGCCTATCCAAAACCAAATAATTCCTGTAACTCAGGTATAGTTGGGGATGGAACAAAGAATTTTTCCAATCTTAAAATCATTACATTCAAGATTCATTAATGCCCGGGGCTTATATTGGCCTGCATTTAAATCTTAAGTGTGACCTCTTCCAAAACATGGTCAAAGTAAATTAAATTGGCCACGCTGCCAAAAAGATGTGACAAAAAATTGAATGTTACTTAGCTTAATTAATCTGAATAGCAAGCTTTTCCCTTTCTAATTACATTGCCCAACTCTGTTTCTTCAAACTGCTGTTTAGATAAACCAATTTGTGTGTATATGTGTGCAGTGTCAAGAGCTATAAAGAGAATTAAAATTCTTTCATTAATTCCAGAAATTAGCTTTTGCTGTTTTATTCTAGGAAGTCTTGTAAAACAACAAGAAAGTCTTGTAAAACTTCTTGCAGTGAAGAAAAGGAAAGAACCTGTCTTCAAATAAATGCAGTTTTAATGAGAAATTATTTTTGAGTATAAATATGAAAAATATCTACAAGTGTTTTTAGTGTAAATGTGATACACAGGTGAATGAAAGAACACCAGTTTTTCATTATCTGACACAACTGTAATTTATGTACCAGTATCCTCAGTTAATCACATAGGAAGAGATCAGAAAGGAAGAGGTTAAACTTTTAATTGGTTGTTTACTGTTTCAGTTCCAGGTATCATTTATGTATCTGCATAACACTGGGATGGCTTAGGAATAATAGTGGGTGTACTGACTGTAAATAAACTGCAAACTACAAGCCTATTAAGAAGTCATGATCTGATGTAATAAATCACAAATCAGATGCTCTTGTGGTTTGTGACATCATGAGTACTCAAAGTACTATTTATAAGCTCTATCATGCACTGTCCAAGATTACTGCCAGTTCAGAAATTAAAATGTTTAGGATTATTTTCTTATAGCCTTTCTTATATAGGATGACTTATTTGCAGCAAATTTAAACCAACACAAAGTCAGGACTGCTTGGGGCCACAGGTCAGGTGAGGCCAGGCACTTACATTCGAGGGAACCTAGTGGAGTACACAGGAGTTGTGCTGCTAAGCTGACTATCACTGTTACTCTTTCATAACCAATTTTTCTTCCAGCTTCACTTAGGTGACCTAAAACACCAACACAGAATATTTGAAGAGTGCAGATAAAAAAAGATGGAAGGTGGATGAGAATAAGATGATGAGAAAGCAACAGAAAATGATCTGAAGAGGCAGAAGGCTGGAAAAGTCATCCCTACTATGATCTGTGATCAGGTAGTGCAGTTTTCATACATCACCACTCATGACATTGCTTGTGGTGGATCTTCAGAGGGAAAATGGTAACAACCAAATTCTTTGATAGAGTACAGAGTTAAATGGTTTTGCCTACACGTTCTTTGATTGTAGCACCTTACACTGCTTCAACACAACTTCAAAAGCAGATGAAGCATCTGGGAATTCAGGGAAAAGCTGTCTTTGTTCCTGTGTGTTAGATACCACTATACGATGGCAAAGCATTGTCTGCTTCTATTGGCAGCCTTATTCATATCAGAATCAAAGTATTTCCAGGATCAGTCCCCTAACAGAGGTTAGGGCAAGAGTGGTGCATCACCAGAGAAGGGCAGGCAGCTGCTGGCACAAAAGTTCTGCTGAGGTATATTGTCCTGTGTGTGCGCGGCTTCAGAGAGCAAGGAACCACAAACATTTCTAATCTGATCAAAGAGAGACACGGCAAAATCCTCAGGCACAATCACTGATCGATAAAACAGACAGCAGGAAAAGAGATTTAAGATAGAAAGGAAGAGAGAGTAATAGTGAGCCTCAGAGGCTTATAACTATTTAATTCAATCAGAAAAAGGTAACAGATGTTTAGTTAAAAGCAGCATTCCTGTTTAATTACTGCAATTATGCTGAAATATTTTGTTTACACCAAACTGCCTGCAAATTTTCTCTGCGCTCAAGACATTTATGTGGCTAAGCAGCACACAAGCTAAACAGGTCTGCTCCTCCCCCAGCTGCTCCTCTGCATCTGTAGTGCCAGCTCCTCCCTGACGTTTTAGGTCCTCTGGACAGACTCTCACAATGGCCAACACATTGTTGTGGCTAGGAAATGGTTAAAAAGTCCTAGTTAAAAATGCTTCAGGGAAAGGAGGTGGCCTTCCTGATAGTGTGTTGCATTAAGGATTACCAGGGCTTGTTAGCAGCAGTGCTACAGCCAGGGTCCTACACTTATCAGCAAAATAATCTTTGGATACCTCCCTCCCTCTCTCCCCCTCTGCAACTGGGAGAAAATGGACATCCCCAGGCACAGATGTCTGCTTTCTCCTACTGGACTGGAAGATCAACCTATGCATCTTTTGTTTGCCTGTGAATTTTGCAAGAAATGAGCCTGCCAGCTGCCATTATTGTTGCTTTGCAAAAGAGGAAGCCCATTTGTCTGGTACTAAGGCATCAGTATTATTGCCAGCTAGAATTATAGGCAAAAGGACTAAGTGCAGGTGCCAAAGAACTAAAACCCAGAATGCTTAAGTAAATCCTGTACGAAATGTGCATGATACAATTTCCCTGTTCTTCCAGGATCAAGTGACTGTAGTTAGTTGAATTGTTGAGGTAAAACCCATCTAGTAAAGGAACTTAAAAAGGATTTCCTAAAAGAGGCCTCTGAAATTTCCAAGTCTCTTTTATGTTCACCAAACAAAACTGTAAAGCAGCCAAATAGTCTTGAACTGGAAGCGTCTCCTCTCCCTGCTTCAGAAAGGTAGAGGTGGTGCTCCCTTGACTTGAATGATGGCTGCAGTTTTCCCCTTCAAATGACCCCTGTATTTCGGTGGAAATAACACTGGTATAGAACAGGAAGGAACTAGGAGTGACTTGTCACTGCTGTGATAGAGAATTATTTCTGTGGAGAAGTTTTATCAAAGAGGTCTGCCCTGCTCTTTAGGCATGAACATAGTCCATCCTACTTTCTGGCAAATGTTTCCAGTCAAGCAAAAAAATTCCCAGTACCCAGCAGTAGTTAATTCAGACTTGGCATTTCCTAAACACATTCACCACAGTAGAACAGACTCTGCTATCTCAAGGGCTCGAAAGGGAAAGCAAATGCCTGGGACCTGCAAGGCTGTCAGGTCAGAAGCCTGGTTAACAGGTTCCAATCGAGCACTGATGGTGGGAGATAATGACCAGAAGCAGCTCCCAGCTGGCAGGGCTTCAGCTTCCTATGTGACACAAGTCAGTGGCGCCTGGCCAGGACCAGCACAAAAAGTACCCTCAGTACAGCAAACAGAGATGCTGGGGACTCTGTGGCCTAGCAAGGTCTGGGTTTTCTCTGGGTTTTTAGACACAGCCTCCTACTGCTGGGGCAACAGTACTGTTCAGGGTCCTTGGTTGTTGGGACCATGAGCAGAGGACTGTGTGGGTATAAGGCTATTTAGAGATTTTCACTGAGGCCAAGGTGGGTATACAAAGAAGTAAAACTGTGCTGCTGGTTTGCTGATATTACTAATCTCATCCTCCACACTACTCCACCAGAGATTTAGATCCCTGAACAGAAAGTGTCAACCCTCTAGAGACATATATCCCTCACACAACAGCTAAGGTTTGTTTTTCAGAGTGGAACTGAGTGCAGTGCTTCAGAAAGTAGCAGAGCCATTCCTCTGGTCCAGCCTTTTGTGCCCTTCCTCTCTGTTACGCATTACACATTACAGAGTTCCAGACCTGAACATGAGATGGGAGACACCTTCTTCTTGAAGTAGCTTTCTCATTCTTCTGAGGTCTAAAATATCACACCTAGAAATTTCTGAGACAGGAAGAGTTAGCATTTCAAATAAGCAACCTGATATTCAAAACAGTTGTCTCTGACAGATTCCAAGTCTTTAGAACAGGGTTATGCAGGGACACAAGTGAAAACACTTGAATTAATGAAAGAAGTGAGTAACAATAGATTTAATTAATAAGTAACCACACAAACACCCTTTGGAGCCACTGCCAGCCAGCTGAAAAGTTTCTCTCTTGCGTAACACAGTCAAACCCTAAGTGCCTTATTGCTCAATGGAGATTTTTTTTTTTTTAAGCCTTAGGTTTGCATTTAATCTGCAATTACTGACCTTACAAAAACATTGACCCTTTTGTGTGCACTTATGTTTTTTTTTTTTTCCTTCTGGTGAAAGGATGAGAGAAAATGTTCAGTGACATTGAACTGATAAACAAAGTGTAGATGTCTCAGAAGTATTTCTATATTACTTCTCCCAAACAAACAATATGTGCCAGAACACATTTTGAAATGTGGGCTCTGAGCTGATAGCTCCCAAGGATGTACCTGTTTCTTGTGTCTGTGAACACATGCTGGAAAATGTTCAATTTTTTTTTTTTACTTCTCTCATTATAAGAGGTTTTCCAAGGACTACACAGGCAGATAGCTCAAGACAGAAAAACTGTCAACATGAAGAGACCAGATGGTCATAAAAAGGAGAGCAAACAGTACTGAAGAGACCAGGTAAGGTAACACTGAGCAGTACCTATAACCTAGTACAGGAGTAGCTTATCTTAAACCAGAAAAGGCACTCCTTTTCTGGATATAAGTACAGCAGCAGGTAGAGTAAGGTATGTCAAGGAAAGGCACCACCAAAATGAAACATGAAGAACACTAATTTTAGCCTAGTGAGCAATTCAGGTCTTTTTAGACTGTCATTCGTGTGGCATGTGGATTTAATATAGCCCCTCCAAACCAAGCAAATCAAATACATACAGAAGGATAGGCTTCCTTTCTCATGTGACCTAGCCTACTACCCTCAGTGCGACCCTCCAGTTCATCCCCACATAAGCAGACAGATCTACTGCACAGAAATGGATTTACTTAGAGTGCAGTTTCCTTGCTCCTCTTCCTGGGAGCCCTCTTCATCACATACATGTAAAGAAAAGGTGGACACTGATTCCTGATCCATCACTAGTGATCTGGTGTTTGGGAATCCAGACACTGGAATGTGAGCCCCTTTTCCACAGTTCCGAGTAAGTTCAACAGTAATAGCTCTCACAGGCTTTGAGTTAACGTTGGTTCAGTGCAGTGAAAAAACACATCATACCCCCTTACCATTATTTTGAGACCATATGTCTCTTCTGGAAGCTTATTTTACAGTTGTCAGTAATCTAAGCAACAAAGCACCTTGCCCTACAGTACAAATTTGCTGCCATTAAAATATTTGACTATGCTTTTAAGATCCAAAGCTCCCCTCCTGATACTTCTCCATACACCTTCATTCTCCAAGTTTCTGAATCAGTATTCTGAATCAGACAGATATTTAAGAAGTACCAAAAAAATCCCATTGGAAACAAGTACATATTCATAGAAGTTTTAAAGCTATGATCACTAGATTCTAATCACTGCATCTAGTAAAAATAAATCTTACAGCCAAGCATGAAATTCCACAGTGACATCAACACCATAAGTTATGCAATGCAATTGTGATTTTACACACTGAGAGACTATGGAAGGAGCAGAGAACAGCAAATAAATAACAGAGAATTGCAAGTGCATGGAAAACAGTGGGTTTCCTTCTTATTTTGCAGTTTGTAATAGCCTTGTGTTAGCTGTTTTCTCTATTTTTTTCATTTCCATTTCCTGTCAAGAAACAATGGGCACTACTGAGTAATCATATGTATATGGCTTTATATTACCATCTATATCTCTGCACCAAATTGAGTTTTTTTGGACTAACTTTCAGATCCAGGCTATGTAGCATGCTCCCATGCAAGGAAGAGGCAGGAAACAGGAAATGTCCAATTCTCTAAGTTCTAGGAGCTCTGGACTTGATGTTGTTCTGCATTTCCATTAATAATTTTCAGAGGTCCAAGCCCTGCTACTCTGAAGCAAGAAAGAGATGGAAAACAGTCCTAGACACAGGATGTAGATGCTGTAGTATTGCAGTAAACTGCTGTTCATCCAGGAAACTTGAGAACAAACAGAGGCCACATGATTCAAATAGGCTTTTTCATTATTCATTTCTGGGCTGCACTGAACAAAGCTCTGATAGACAGAGAAGTAGTGACAAACATCTAGACCCTAGGATGGATCTGACCTCTGGAACAGTTTATTCTGTAGGTTTCCCATCAGGTTTTGTGCTTCTCTGCCCTGTGTGGTGGAGAATGGGACAGAGATGCTCATGGCAGGGCTGAGCCAAGGCTCCTGTTTGTGAGCTGGATCAAGACTTATCAATTCCCCCAACCTGGCTAAACAGTCCATCCTTCTGTGCCATTAACAATGGCAGCATACAGAGCCTGCTTTTTTCACCACTGTGAACTTTAGACAAGACTTTTAGATACTCCAAGCTTAATCTTCTTGGAGAATGTATATTTATTAGGTTATGTAACACAAGCAATTTCTACAGAACCCGGGCAACTTCTTTCTGTCATAAACCAGTGATATGTATCTGTTATCTGATTTAACTGATGTTATTTCAAGTGAAAGAGATCATGTTGAAAGCTGGAATCTAAAGGGAGAAAGGACCTTAGAGATGCAGATCCAGTTTCACTTACCCTTGCATACATCAGAGCTTTCATTGCTGTGATCAAATCTGCACTGCTTCTTTTTATCCCAACGGGTTCTGATTGAACTACTACTTCCCCATGCTTAGACTGGAGCACACAAATAATCCAGCTGAATCAGACTATTCTCAGGGCAAATACAGTTTGATGGACTGGGGCCACAGTTCTTATCATCTCCCAGAGTTAAGCTCACAGTGTTAAAATTCTTACATGCATACTTAAGCGCTTAAGGTAAGATCTTCGGTCATGGTCTATCACTGTTTAGGAGCTTCTGTGTTTGACATGGAAACCTCTTTTTTAAACAAAAACAAAAAATAAAGGCAAAACCAAAACCACTGAGATTATAGAAAATGAACAATCATTAAATTATTTGGGATGAAGAAAGAAATCTAATAAAGCTTTTGCAAAGCAAACATACTAGATTTTCATGTATACAGTGCCAAATAATATGTAGTTTTATTAACTAAGATAACTTACACTTAAGTAAATCTAATGTTTCAACTCAAACCCAATGGGTGCTGTTTAAAAATACTCAGCAACCTTATATGTAGTACTAATACCATAGGTTATTCATAATGTAATTCAAAATTAATGTATTTTTTCCTCATGCTATTCAGTTTTTCCCTCTGATTTTGGATAAGGAATATAGGCATCTTAATTTCACAAATCTCTCTCCTATTCCAGCTTTGAAACTGTGAACCACTTTAGCTACCTTGGGATATTTCCATCAATAAAATTTTGTTAGTAGTTTTGTTATTTGCACATTTTGAGTGTAGACTCTGAGATACAGGCTGGATCCCACTGCCACCCCTGAAACCGCCTATTTATACACAGAATAAGCCGGTTTGTCCTGCCACAAAACTAAGTTCAAAGAGTAGGGGTCCTTTTGCCCTCTTTAGCCTACTCAACACAGTATACTCTTCACAGATACTCCTAAATAGAACTACAGGGTCAAATTGCATCTATAAATATTTAAAGGTTGTTGGAGCATTTGTTTTCACCAAACTGTTTCCTTTTCCAGGTTTGGTTGTTGGGAACACAATGGAGATTTCTGTTTATTTATATAATGAGATTGCATCTTCCAGCCTTGCTTTGCTAGAACTTCAGACTTAGTACAAATCACAGAAATGGGGCTGGAAGTACCTCAGAGGCCCCTTGCTTATTAAAAAGTAAACATCCCAATACTATCACTGACTAACAAAACTCAGTGTTTAAGAGACTCCATAAACAGGGATTTCACAGCCTCCAAGGCTGCTCCACTGCCTTTCTTCCTATTTTCAGAATAAATCTCCTTCTGATACTTAAACCAAAACCTTTGTTTATGCAAACAAAGCTGGCCACACCCCTCCTGTCACAGAAGCATAGAACAATTAATCCCTGTCCTTTTTATAGTTCTGCTAGAACAGTTTCCCATGTTCCTACTCAAATTTCTTTTTCCCAAAACCCAGTAAATGCAATTACTTCAATATTTTTTCTTTACCAGATTTTCTAGATCTGTGAGAGTTTACGCTGCTCATTTCTAAACTCACCTCTTTCCATGTCTGAGACTGAGACGTGCTCTAGATAGGAAAATGCTTTTTACTCTGATGTCAGCAGAGAGCTTCTTAAATATGTAAGATATGTCAGATGATACCACAAACTGTATCAGGTTTTCTCCAGCAAAGATAACAAGTACAAACTCAGTAACTTGCTTTTTAGAATTTTTTTGGTATTACTGTAAGAGTGTCATAGTACTCTGGTATGCCCAGCACACCATCATAGAAATCATTAGACTGAAAATGTCACATCACATTACTTTTGTTACCCCAGTTCTTGATTCTCTCATTCCCTCAGTCTACCTCTTTTCTTCAGTGGTTGTGTCTTGTCTTTGACACCTTGTGGGCATTTTGTGGGAATTCTTGTCCTTTACTGGAACTGTAAACTCTCACTTAATACATTGAAACTTCACCTTGGTAAGACTGTGGGCTTTAAAAATTTGGGTGTTCAAAGTAACATAATAAAATATCAGATGACAAAGCACCTAAGAGCATAGATGTCAAGGAGAGTAAACCTGGTATTTTTGAAAGTAACAGGAAGAATTTAGAACTCTTCTTGAAATTCTTTTAAGAATTTGAATTCTCAAAAGAGCAGAGCAGAGCACTCAGTATAGCACATCCTTTGCCCTCTAGTGAGAAGCCCAGTAAAGAGAAGCAGCTTAGGGAATTGCCTGCATGCTGGCACAAAGAGCTTCACTAAATCACTTATTAAGCCGGAAGGGGAAGAGGTGAGGTTATGTTCACAATGCAGATGCAGATTCCTTAGCAGAAATGGCGTTGGTCTTGGGTTGTCATTGTACCTCTTTGTTCTGCTCTGATTTATTGAACAATGTGATTCTGTTCCTTTCCATCAATGTGACTCCTTATGGGTTACTGCAGTTTTGTTTATTTGTTTTATAAAACTTAGGGACTGGCCTTTTTCCCCCTCTATTTTCATAGCAGATTAGCTTCTCTGCTAATATATCTGCAAACATAGTTGTGCTGTGCTTCTCCAGAAGAGCAGAGATAGATGGATTGTGTCTGGATCATTATCATAAACTACAGTCAGAAGGAAAGATAGAGGAACTCAGGCTGTTGTAAATAGTGTCATACAATGTAGGACAGCTATTTAGATACTCACTTATCCCCTCACAGGGGTTCAAATTTTCATCAGCCTGTTCTCTATCTTGACAACACAAAATCACCAGGTGCTACAGAAATTGCAGGCAAACCTGAGTTTAACAAGTTTTGTGCTTACAAATAGCATCCCAGTGAGATTCAGGGAGGTGATTAAGCTGTTAAACAACAGAGATGACAAGTCACTCCACAGTTAGTAGCCTAGCACACCTTTTTGCAGCAAGCCATATAGGCCTCCTATTCATCACTGTCGCAGAAGGTGGGAGAGAGTGTCAAAAATGCATAATGGAACTGTGGTGGTCTAGGGAGATTATCAGGCCACTTAGCCCAATGTGCTTACCCACTTAAATATTTTGCTTCCTCTCAGCCTTTCTTACTGTTTCCTGTGATGCTGTGATTCTCCCCCTTCTGCCTGCAGACGCAGATCTAGCTGTTGCTTGATCTCATTTCTGTGACATTTCAGGCACTCTTCCTGCTGACTTGTTCCATCTGGTTATTACCCTTTGAGTGAGAAGTAGCTCTTGCCTGCCTCTCTGCTGAGTCTCTTAGTCTGTGTGCAGCCTGTTTTGGCTCCTCCTTTCTGAACAAGAAATCTTGAGCAGGTTTATAAATAGAAGCTTTCAAGTTAATGAGAGGGTGCGGGAGTAAGGAAGAGAGAAACTGCACTGAAGTCACTTTGGAGGCAGCTCCTAATACTCCTCAGAATGACAGATTTGCAGGCACAGCCACAGAGGGACATTTGGAGAAGGGATGGTTAAGCACTGAAAGGGGGAAAGGGGTTGACGTCTTGGTTCTGCCGCAGGTTTTATTTCAACTTGGGAAAAGTCATATCTCCTCTCAGTTCTCCAAGGGCTGAATCCTCTTCCTGCTTCCCTCTTACCAAATGTACTGTAATGGCTGTGGGGCAAGAATGGTCTATTTGTATGCATTTACTTGCAGATCAGTTAAACAAAACTTGTCTCTTGCTGGGACCTCAGTATTATCAAGATAGCACAGACTTCTGTTTAGAGGTAGTGCCCCGGCTCATAGACATGACATCCTCTGGCTGGGGCATAGCATGCACCTTGCATTTTATGACTTTTCTCCCCCAGTTCGTTTTTATTATCCCCTCTTAGGGCTGATAAATAAAACAACACAAGTCTGCTGGGACTAAAATCCTTGTACTGACTTCCAGCCCACTTTCCACAAGGATAAATTATTTTCCTTATCTGTACTATGAGCACAAAACACAGCCAGGGTGACCTAATTCATACAGCTGGCATGTGGGTCAGCAGCTTCACGTTTGGATAACACTCTGCATGGGCTACAAGGTTTGTAAATGCCAAGTGTCTCTTTATTAGGACTCCAAACTAAAAAATAGGGACCTACACCAAAATGACAGCAGAGCATGAGGCAGCTCTCTAATGCCAAATGACTATGTGTGACAAAAAAGAGGTGGGAGCTGGACACACTAGAGACAGTATCAGACCTGAACACCACATCCCACTCCTGAGAAGCTTTGGAGGAGTTACAAGGTTATTAGACAAGTACTCTCCACTTGCAAGTCCTTGGACTCAATGTGACATCTGCAGTACTTAACAGATATTTGGAGGTGACACAAGGTCAGATGCAGACTAAAAAAACTGCACACAAGTACAGTGGTCATGGACAATTGTCTGGAACTGTGTTTGATTGCCTCCAAACATGAAGATTCTGCTGTAAATCACAGGAAATTCTGTCTTTGTCTGCAGTGGAAATAATATAGATTCATTCTGGTGCAGGAGAACCAGAATGCAGATATGCCTAAAATACATTCTGTATATACAAAAGAAGTGATGCTCCTTCATGCATTACTTGTGTACCTCACACAGACTAAATCTCAAGCACACTGTTCTCTTCAGCCACCAAATTAGGACTGATTCCTTGGAAAGGTGATAGAAGGAAGTCTTCTTCCCCTCGTATTTTTTTCTTCAGAAACCTGTTTCTGAAGACGTTCAGAAATTTTCATTTCTAATTATGAAATTGTTTTAAGATCCTCATATACTGTCTCTCCTTCTGAGAGAAATCCTTGTTTAGTCCACAGTAAAAACTGATCACTAAAAAACTCTCTGTGCTTTCCAAACACCCAGCTGCAAGAACTGGCTGTTCAGGAAAGCAGCAAGAGCCACTTAAAACATTCTGGCAATGTGAGATATGAAGCATTAGTGGCAGGTTTTCAGGAATCTGTTCAGCATTTTGATGCATATTGTCTTGGTTTGAAAGACAGGTGTTTGCTAAGGGAAGCAGAAGCTTCCCTTTGGACTGGAAAAAAACCGTGATTCTTCCGATTATTATAATTTTGGAATTAAGAGAGCTCTCAGGCAAAGATATGGGGGTAGGAATAACAGTTCTTTACTAGTATATCTAACAAGACAAACAAGAACAACAACAGCTATGAAATTACCCACAAACAGAGCAGTAACTCAGTCCCAGTGTTTTTTGGCTGCAGGCACCTTTTCCCTGAGCTGCAGTTCCCAGTGCTGGGGACGGGCGGGTCCCGCAGAGCTGCAGGAGGGCTGGGGGTGATGGCAGCGCTGTCCCAGGGGGAGAGAGGGAGATGGAGGGAGAGCCCTCCGCTCACGGTGTCGGTCCCAATGCTCAGCAGAGTGCTGGATGGTGGTAGTTCACAGCGAGAAGACAGCAGGGCAGAGTCCGATAGTGGTTTCCCGACGCTGGGATGGGACAGAGAGGCAGGAGGCGGCGATCGTCCTTCTCGTCCGAACTCTGCGGGGGAAATGGGCCGATGCCCAGCCTTCCGCTTCCTCTTCTGGCTGTTTGAATCTCGCGGGCTTTCCCTCTTCCCTCCCCTCCCTTCCCTCCCCCTTGTCACCAGGACCCAGTCAACAGGTATCTTAGCATGGGGAAAATTCCACAGAGGGAAAAAAAAAGGAAAGATTTAACCCTCAACATTATCCACCCCGAATTTTCCCCTACCATCATGCCAAATCAAATTAAAAATCTTCAAATTATAGACATCCATACAGTTACAGATACAGGCACAGTATTGTAGGTAGTTCGCCCTAAAACAAGGTCTCCTTGGGGCATGTATCTGGTCTTTCCATCCCTTTGCATGATCCACCAGGTACACCCTGGCCCTTGGGCAAAAACCACCCCCCAAATTGGATTGTCTTTGCTGGAGGCAGGGTTCACCCAAACAGTTTTTCCTAGCATACCTCTCATATGCACCACTGGAACCTTGTCCCCATCTGGTGTTCTCAAGGGCTCAGACTGGGCAGGGCCTGCTCGATTAGTGGAACCTCGGGTGTTCACTAACCATGTGGCCTTTGGTAGATTCATCTCCCAGTTTTTGAAAGTCCCCCCACCCAGTGCCTTCAGGGTGGTTTTAAGCAATCCATTGCACCGTTCCACTTTCCCAGCCGCTGGTGCGTGATAAGGAATGTGGTACACCCACTCGATGCCGTGTTCTCTGGCCCAGGTGCTTATGAGGCTGTTCTTGAAATGAGTCCCATTGTCTGACTCAATTCTCTCAGGGGTACCATGTCTCCAAAGGACTTGTTTTTCCAGGCCCAGGATGGTGTTGCGGGCAGTGGCATGAGGCACAGGGTAGGTCTCCAACCATCCATTAGTGGCTTCTACCATGGTCAGCACGTAGCGCTTGCCTTGGCGTGTCTGAGGCAGTGTGATGTAGTCAATCTGCCAGGCCTCTCCATACTTATATTTGGACCACCGCCCCCCATACCAGAGGGGCTTCACTCGCTTGGCTTGCTTGATGGCAGCACACGTCTCACAGTCATGGATAACCTGGGAAATACTGTCCATGGTGAGATCCACCCCTCGGTCTCGTGCCCACTTATAGGTAGCATCTCTGCCTTGGTGACCTGAGGCATCGTGGGCCCATCGAGCCAGAAACAACTCTCCCTTGTGTTGCCAGTCTAAGTCTATCTGTGACACCTCTATCCTTGCAGCCTGATCTACTTGCTCATTGTGTTGGTGCTCCTCATTAGCTCGACTCTTGGGGACATGGGCATCTACATGACGGACCTTTTCGGGTAGCTTCTCTACCCGACTGGCAATGTCTTTCCACTCATCAGCAGCCCAGATTGGTTTTCCCCTACATTGCCAGTTAGCTTTTTTCCATCTTTCCAGCCAGCCCCACAGAGCATTGGCTACCATCCATGAATCAGTGTAAAGGTAAAGCTTTGGCCACTTTTCTCTTTCAGCAATGTCCAGGGCCAGCTGAACGGCTTTGAGTTCAGCAAGTTGACTTGATCCACCTTCTCCTTCAGTAGCTTGTGCAACCTGTTGTGTGGGGCTCCATACGGCTGCTTTCCACTTGCGGTTCATCCCCACGATGCGACAGGAACCGTCAGTGAAAAGAGCGTAACGAGTTTCATCTGCTGGCAGTTGGTTGTATGGCGGGGCTTCATCAGCCCGGGTCACTTGTTCTTGCTCCTCTTCATCGGCAAGACCAAAATTTTCACCTTCTGGCCAGTTTGTAATTATTTCCAAAATCCCAGGGCGATTTGGGTTTCCGATACGGGCGCGCTGTGTGATGAGGGCAATCCACTTGCTCCATGTGGCATCGGTGGCGTGGTGGGTAGAGGGGACCTTCCTTTTAAACATCCACCCCAGCACTGGTAGTCGGGGTGCCAGGAGGAGCTGTGCTTCTGTGCCAATCACCTCTGAGGCAGCTTGAACTCCTTCATAAGCGGCCAAGATCTCCTTCTTTGTTGGGGTGTAGTTGGCTTTAGACCCTCGGTAACTTCGGCTCCAGAATCCCAGAGGTCGGCCTTGGGTCTCACCAGGTACCTTCTGCCAAAGGCTCCAGGACAAGCCCTTGTTCCCGGCTGCAGAGTAGAGCACATTCTTCACCTCTGGTCCTGTCCTGACTGGGCCGAGGGCTACAGCATGAGCGATCTCCTGCTTGATCTGGGCAAAGGCTTGCTGCTGGCTCAGGGCCCCAGTGGAATTCGTTCTTCTTCTGGGTGACCAGGTAGAGAGGGCTCACGATCTGGCTGTACTCAGGAATGTGCATTCTCCAAAAGCCTATGGCACCTAGGAAAGCTTGTGTTTCCTTCTTGTTGGTTGGTGGAGAC
Organism: Cinclus cinclus; assembly: GCF_963662255.1. Taxonomy (NCBI): domain Eukaryota; kingdom Metazoa; phylum Chordata; class Aves; order Passeriformes; family Cinclidae; genus Cinclus; species Cinclus cinclus. Next base: position 21,596,710 of record NC_085047.1, on the reverse strand, counting down.
ATCGCGGTGATCTTATTGATGACCTCAGTGGGGATTTGGCGCCGCCCGTCTTGCCACTTTACTCCCAGGAACTGGATCTCTCGGGCAGGACCTTTGACTTTGCTCCTCTTGATGGCAAAACCGGCTCCCAGCAGAATCTGGATGATCTTCTCTCCTTTCTCAAATACTTCCATTGCCGTGTTCCCCCACACAGTGATGTCATCAATGTATTGCAGATGTTCTGGAGCTTCACCCTTTTCCAGTGCAGCCTGGATCAGTCCATGGCAGATGGTGGGGCTGTGTTTCCACCCCTGGGGCAGTCGGTTCCAGGTGTACTGCACGCCCCTCCAGGTGAAAGCAAACTGAGGCCTGCACTCTGCTGCCAGAGGAATGGAGAAAAATGCATTGGCAATGTCAATGGTGGCGTACCACTTTGCTGCCTTGGACTCCAGCTCGTACTGGAGTTCCAGCATGTCCGGCACGGCAGTGCTCAGCGGTGGAGTCACTTCATTCAATGCACGATAGTCCACAGTCAATCTCCATTCTCCGTCAGACTTGCGCACAAGCCAGATGGCGCTGTTGAAGGGTGAGAGGGTTTTGCTGACCACCCCTTGGCCCTCCAGCTCACGGATCATCTTGTGGATGGGGATCACGGCATCTCGATTTGTCCTGTACTGTCTGTGGTGCACTGTTGAGGTGGCAATTGGCACTTGCTGCTCCTTCACCTTCAGGAGTCCCACTACAGATGAGTTCTCCGACAGCCCAAGCAAGGTGTTCAATTGCTTAATGTTTTCTGCCTCTACAGCAGCTATTCCAAAAGCCCACCTGAGTCCCTTTGGGTCTTTGTAATAGCCATTCCTCAGGAAGTCTATGCCTAGAATACACGGTGCCTCTGGGCCAGTCACAATTGGATGCTTCTGCCACTCCTTCCCAGTCAGGCTCACCTCAGCCTCCAGCAAAGTCAATTCCTGTGATCCCCCTGTCACCCCAGCAATAGAAACAGGCTCTTCCCCCACATGTTCTGATGGTATTAGGGTGACCTGTGAACCAGTGTCAACTAATGCCCTGTGTTTTTGTGGCTCTGATGTGCCAGGCCATCGGATCCACACCGTCCAAAAGACCCGGTTTTCCCGTGCCTCTCCCTGGCTAGAGGCAGGGCCCCTCTAGCACTGGTTATAATTTCCTTCCTGGGCATACATGTTGGAGGTTCCCTCAAGGGGATCTGACAAATCATCCTCCCTTTTGTAGTACCCTGCATCTTGGTTATGGGAAGTTGAGGCTACCTTCACTTTAGTGGACCTCCCTTGGTTAGTGTTTCCCTCCCTGAGTTGACGCACCCACGCTGCCAGGGCAGAAGTGGGCTTCCCATCCCACCTCCTCATGTCTTCCCCATGGTCATGCAGAAAGAACCACAGGTCAGTTTGTGGGGTGTACCCTCTCTTCCTAGCTGGGGGTCGTTGGGCTCTAACTCTGGCATCTGTGACTCGCACTGGTGCTGTACTGACCTTCTTCATCTCCTCCCTCATCTCTCTCATCTCCTCTTTGAGTTCCCTAATCACAGCAGAGACCTGAGCCTGCATTGGGCCATTCATTATACTCTCAAAATTCCTGAGCCTATTGGCAACAGAACCCACTGTCTCGTGGTTGGTGTCAGCATTAATGGCTGCAATGAATGTGGTGTATTGAGATGGCCCCAGGTGTGCCAGATTCCACAACATCTGCCCTGTGCACCTGACCTTGTCGGGGTCATTGTCATGTTGTCCACCCCTCCCAAAGAGTATCTCCAGTACTGCCACTTCTCTCAGCTGTTGGATCCCCTCCTCAGTGGTCTTCCAGCACATTCTATGGTGGTGCTCCTGCATTCTCTCTCTATGGACAAACCTCTCTCTTACACTCATTAAAAGCCGCTCCCAGAGGGAAAGGGGGCCTGGTTCCCTTACGAATATGTGATCCACACCTGAGTCCTGGGTCAGGGGTCCCAAATTCCTTGCCTCAGTACCATCCAGTTGCACACCTGTACCCATAAGGTCCCAGACCCGCAGTAACCACGTTGTAAAAGCCTCACGGCCCCTTCGTACAACATCTTTACGCAGATTACGGAGACTCTTGTATGACAGGGACTCCATGACGATCTCAACCTCTGGCTCCCCTGCTGGTTGTGAGGGCCCTGCTTTCTGATCCTTATTATCCAGGTGCTTTGTTTTCACCTTAGACTTTCTAGTTTCCACAGGGGCAACTACTGCTGGTTGTGAGTGCCCTTGCAGTTCAGCTGGAACCTGGAGAGATGTAACATCTGTGGGTTCCACTGCTGCACCATCAGGTTCTCCCTCTTTAAGGCAGGGGGAGAGTTTCTCAAGAGCTGGGGAAAGGTACTCCTTCAGCATTTGGCCTATCTCCTTCACTAGAAACCCCACCCACTCTGGATGGTTCCTTTCTGAGGTGAGCTCTGGGGCAGAATCAGGCTCAGGGGCAACATCCTTAACCTCTGGGGCAGAATCCTTAGTCTCTAGGGCAGAATCCTTAGTCTCTGGGGCAGGGGCAGGGTCAGGCTCTGGGATAGAATCCTTAGTCTCTGGGGCAGAATCCTTAGTCTCTGGGGCAGAGCCAGGCTCTGGGGCAGGATCCCTATTCCTTGGGGGACGTATCAGGGTTGTCATCCAAGTCAATCTCCCCTCATCTCGGAATGTTAAATAGAACAGGTTTACAAGGCCTATTAGCAATGTCAGCCACTGTATGATATCATTACTACTTAGAAGAGATTTGAACCCCTCAAAAGCTGGTGGAGCAGACCCAAAAAACTGTGTAAGGGGTTGGGACAAAATTTTTCCTGGTGTCATATCCTCACAGTATGTACCATTATTAAAGTAACCCCAAAAACATACAGTTAGAGTGTGATAGCTCTGAAACCATGTGCCCACCTTCCAGAGGAAGTTAAAAATCCATTAATTTCTCACGTTATCAGCCCACAAAAGGAACTGGATAATAGTTACAGCAGCCTGAGTTATAGGACCCATGTTCAAATAAGGGATTGCAAATGGGAGAGATAAAGCTGTGGCCACATGGAGCCCAAACCACGGTAAGCTGGACAACATGATGCCACCTAACACAAAACTGAGGAAACTCAAGAACTGTTATTCCTTTTTCACCCTTTTCTCTCAATGCCCTCGGGCCGCACGTTGGGCGCCAAAATCTGTCTTGGTTTGAAAGACAGGTGTTTGCTAAGGGAAGCAGAAGCTTCCCTTTGGACTGGAAAAAAACCGTGATTCTTCCGATTATTATAATTTTGGAATTAAGAGAGCTCTCAGGCAAAGATATGGGGGTAGGAATAACAGTTCTTTACTAGTATATCTAACAAGACAAACAAGAACAACAACAGCTATGAAATTACCCACAAACAGAGCAGTAACTCAGTCCCAGTGTTTTTTGGCTGCAGGCACCTTTTCCCTGAGCTGCAGTTCCCAGTGCTGGGGGCGGGCGGGTCCCGCAGAGCCACAGGAGGGCTGGGGCTGATGGCAGCGCTGTCCCAGGGGGAGAGAGGGAGATGGAGGGAGAGCCCTCCGCTCACGGTGTCGGTCCCAATGCTCAGCAGAATGCTGGATGGTGGTAGTTCACAGCGAGAAGACAGCCGGACAGGGTCTGATAGTGGTTTCCCGACGCTGGGATGGGACAGAGAGGCAGGAGGCGGCGATCGTCCTTCTCGTCCGAACTCCGCGGGGAAAATGGGCCGAGGCCCAGCCTTCCGCTTCCTCTTCTGGCTGTTTGAATCTCGCGGACTTTCCCTCTTCCCTCCCCTCCCCTCCCCCTTGTCACCAGGGCCCAGTCAACAGGTATCTTAGCATGACAATGGGGAAAATTCCACAGAGGGAAAAAAAAAAGGAATGAACTAACCCTCAACACATATCCAATCAGCAGGAGAGCAGCTCTCACTTCCCCATCCCATCTTAGAAAGTCAATGTCCATTTTGTTCCTATATTTCTACTCATTAGCGCTAAAGGCATGCTTAGTAGGAAGATGAGACTTTGTCTTCCTTCTGGATATTCACTTCTCCACATAATCCTTGCAAAAATTTTCATGGCTCTTACAGACAGCTTGATCAACCCAGTAGCTTACCGAGGAGATGCAAGATGTGGTAATGATGTCCTACCAGCAGGTTGCATTCAGACAGCAATTTGGAAGGAGAATGAAAACGTTAGTCCTTGTACTTTGTTAGGTGACTGTGATGCTCCTCTGGAGCCTGTTGGCAAAGTTAATAGGTTAATAGCATCTTAAACAAGTAGGCTGAACTGCAGCCAGCTCATGAAGTTTAACTTGCAACACTCCTACTGCCTCCTGTAATACAGGAGAAACAGGTTTTCTACACACCAAAAAAGGAAATTTGTTCTGGTGGTACTGGGACATGAAAAAGAAATCTCCAGTGCTGTTCCTACTGTCATCAGTCTAGGAAATCTGCTTCTGTTAACATCCCAGAAAAATGTCTCTCTGTAGTAACACAGTATGTCAGGAAAGGTCTTTTTCGGAACTTCTCCCATCCAAAATACATGTTTCATTACTTACTCTTTTCAGAAGATAGTTTTCTATCCAAAATTACTTCTATGACTCTAAAATATTGGGCTAAGTGCTTGTCTCACCTCTCCACAAGCATCAACCACACTTTCTGCTTTGCAGAGCATGATGCACAACTGTAGTTCCTGCTTGCTACCCAGTTTCCTGACTGCCAGATCACTGCATTATCCACAAGAACACATTGTCTAACAACAAACAAATAGAATGGAACTAACTTCACACCTACTTCTGTACTACTTGCAGCCAGGAAAAACTGTCTTCATTTCACCAGGGGATCTATTTACTGATCCAGTACTGTGGTTTTCAACACATGCTATGTGAGATCCCAGGGGTCTGTGAATTATTTTTTGGATAAAGACCAAGAAAAGGAAACCTAATCTCTCCCACAATTCTGCTGGAATTTTTAGTGGCTGGCAAAGTGGAAGGATGTCAAAAACCCTTTGTCTGGTGTAAAAATATAGGATATGTTCCCTCAGGCATAAAATTTTGGGGAACTGCTGAGGAACTGCCAAGTTGTAACAGTTGCAGTGCCTAGTTACCACCTGTCTGTGAGAACAGCATTTGTGACACATCTAGGGGTACACTGAGCATGTTGCAGCTATTTCTTGTTCCATGCCCAGATGAGAGACATCTCATATAAATGGAAAGCTTTCCTTGGGGACGTTTTAAGCCAGTGTCAGAATCATAAAATCATAGAACTATAAAATACCAGGTTGGGACCATAAGGATCATCTGGCCTAACCTTTCTTGCCAAAAACAATGCACATATAACCTCTGCCCCTTTTCACCACGGCCCTTTGCTCTGGCAGGACAGAAAACTGAATGTGAAGGAGGACTTAGAAGCCAGGGAGCTCTGCAGAGGAAGAGCTTTTCTTGTGTTAGGATAACACTGCTATTGGCACACAGTTGTTTAAATAACAGTGTAAAAAATGAATTGATTATAGATATCCATGCTCTATATAGACTTCTTGGGTGGTTTTGATGGGCTGTCTGTGCCTGTTGTGCCTAGTAGCAACCTAAAATCCTATTAAAGATTTTAATTTTTAGGGATTTTTATTTTTTTAATATTTTTTTATTTTATTTTTTAGATTTTTTTAAGGATGCCTGTGTTTTGTCATCATTATATGGCCTCAAAAAATTCTTGTCTTGCCTGTAAAGCCAGACCTATTCCAAAACAGATACACATCAAGACAGAAGTGCCTTAAGAGGGACTGTTTATTCTTACTTTTCCATCAGTTATCTGTCATAGTTTCTGAAGACCAATGAAATACTCCAAACTATACTAAATACCACAAATGATGATAACACACAGCTCCTGATATGTGCTCTCAGTAGTCTGCAAATAACAGTCTGGAGCTTATTGCTTCTGCTTTTTGGATGCATTTCCAAGGTCACAAGAATCTTCACACTCTACTGCTGGGTGCCCAATGTCAGGTAAAATATGTTGCAGCTAATGGGAACATGGACTTAATTTCTTATTGGAAGTCACAGTGGTCTCTGGGAGGGGATGAATCTCAAAATATGTAAAGAAATATCCACCACTTGTAGAATAAACATGAAAAGCTGATTGGGTATGAATAATAGGTATTTGCACATAAGTTCTGAACTGAATTATCTAAAAGTTCTTTTCGACCTAAACAATTCTATGATTCTGTGACTTCAGCACCAGTGCCTGGAAACCAAATCTAAGCATTCTGGTTTGAATGTCAGCAAGGAAATTTATACAAAAGCAGCTTCAGGCCCCAGTCTTGCCAAGGACCAACTCACAGTGCTACCCAAGCATTTGTATAGGGAGAGCACAGGTAGGAAGCTGTGTTCTTAATGGAATTCTACTTATATTAAGCAACTGCATTTCTGCTTTCACTGCAGAACACCAGCTGAAACCACCTTTCCTTGCTGTCTTGCAGCATGTGGTGTTTGCTGAGTGCTACCCCAGTCAGAGACTGCACACTGGTATCAGCACAGGTACCTACAGAAAGCCATGTGGGATCTGGGTCCTTGCTTATAAAGTTTTATGCTATGGCTCTGCCTCATTTCAGGACTTTTCCTTCAGTTCCCTTCCCCACTCTTGCCCACAGGCAGCAGTTGACTCCATTACCTTTTTCATTAACACCTCCCATTTCTCCATGGAACTCTATTAAGCCAAACTCAGTGCAAGCCTCATCTACAACACTGAGCACTAATGGGATTTTATTACCCACCTGGCAGCCCTGGATCAAGAAGGTACCATGTTTATAATGTACTGGAATGGAGTTGACGAAGCATCCTTAATTTTTCTCTTCCAAGCATCCCTGTTTATATTTTTCACTCTGACAGTGGTGGGCTTTTTCTTTCATTTAGCCCTTATTTTATCATAACCATTGGAGTTAATCTTCTCTCTGCTCTCATGGCAACTTGCTCCTCCAATGACCCCACTGTCTTGAACCTTATCTGTGAGACTCAGGCACCAACTTATTTTCAAGGGCAGATTTTGCTATGTGGCAACTACACCCCATTCAGAAGTGAGTGTATGTACCTGCTTTTCAGCTGCTGTCTTTGACTGCTGAACATCTGAGCGAAAGCTTAAACTGAGCTGAGCTCAAGGTATCATAGAACCATCTAGGTTGGAAAAGACCCTTGAGATCACCAAGTCCAACTGAATGCATCTGTCTGTAAACTGCAACAGTTCAGGGGCAGAATTATGACACCTTACACAGAGGTGTAGACCCCTCTCTCTGCTTGCACCCCTTTGTTAGATGTCTTGCCCCAAATCATAGCTGTGTTCGATGAGGTCTTTCCATGGCCTGTGGATTTGGACATTTGCCCTACTTGCTTACTCTCCCTTTCAACAGGATCCAAATTTCTTCTTTGTCATAATTTCTCTCTTCCTTGATTTATACCTTGTCATAAGCAGTAGAAGATAAAGCTGTGCCAAAGGGGACACTGTTTGTACATTGTGCTGTACAAACATGAAACTGGATAAAACAGTTTTCCCTTTAAAAAATGCTCCCTTGGGTCTGAATGGAGCTCTTTTCAGTATGACGTGGTAGCACAATGAATTCCCTGCACTGAAACGTTGCTCACAGCCTTGAGACAAGGCACAAAGGGAGTGCAAATAAATGAACAGTATGGTAGAAGAAACAAAGAGCAAAATGAAAGCAAGCAAGCAACAAAAGGGGGAAAAATGAGAGGCAGGCTGCAGTGTTTAAAGCTGTGCCACACAAAACAAACACCACGTCAATGATGCAGAACTTCTGCAGATCTGGGCTGGCATTTCTATGGAAATGTGGAGTCCAGTCTGAAGAGTATGCTAACTGCAAGAGCAAGAACAGAGCTGGCAATTAAAGGGCAACTTTCACATTGGCCTATTGCATCCTATCCCATGGGATCCCACCAGGGTGTTAGAATGACTTTTCCTGCCCCTGAAAAACAGCCATATGTGGGGTAACAGGTTAGCAGTGTACAGCAGCAGCACACAAGAAAAATAAAATATACTTTTGCTGTTGCATGGGTCCTCCTTTCTTTTGTTTATCCAATTCCAAAAGCTCCTCTAAATATAAATATTCCTCACACCCACCACTAATTGTGCAAGGCTGAATGACTCCCTTTAGAGAGCCAAGGGGAGTCTTCTACCCCAGAGTCATATGGGCTTGCACGGAAAAGAGAAGAAAAGGAAAAGATAAAACACGTACTCCAAAGAGCTGGGTGCATGGGTTGTTGTATTGAAGGCTGATAGGAAAAGACAGAATCACACCAGCGAGCTCAAAGTTGTACATACAATATCATCCATTTCTGCAATTTTAAATCAGGTATTTCTTCTTAAATAGCAGTTTGCTCCTATATCCTCCTTTCTGATCCCCTCAGACCAGCCTCCCTCTACAACTCATTCTCACTTTTCTTCCCCCTTTTCTCCTTATTTTCCCCTCACTCCTTCTAGTCATCAAAGCAGCTCCCTTCTACTGACCTCCCATATCAAATTGTCCCAAAAACCAGCACCAGTGTCGCTGCAGAGGAATTGTTATCTGCTGGATGCTGAATGATCCTATGCAGATGACAGCCTTTCCCACTACATCAGAGCTGTCTTTGGAGACTTTAGAGGTTTTTCAATACACTACCTTGGTGTCACTTACAAAACATTTAATGCAACAGTATCTGGATCTCAGTGTTTTTGTAACGTAGAGCTCTTGGTGGGAACCATCTACCCTGTATTATGTACAGTGTGCTTGTGTCATACCTGCTTAACTTGGCTTAAAAAGCCTTGGTTTTCTTCACCTTTAATCATGTACTCATGCTCTTGCACCTCGCTCTTGCTTGCATGAACTGGTGTTTCACCACCTGACTGTTGAATTAGCTCAGGATGAAAACTAACTTTCTCCCCAAACATCTCTCTGACATACAGCATAAATGTTTGTACCACCATCAGTGGGACAACTGAGCTGGGAGAGAATGACAAAAGACCACTATGGTGAAATGGGAGAATGATAAGATTTCAGCTGTTTACTGCAAATCACAGCCTTCTAGACAAAAAATGCTAAGCCAGCTGCATCCTAAACAGGGTCAAAAGCTCAACCCATAAATATGAGTCTTCCCTTTACCTTCCTGCAATTAGACAACAGAAATGTATCTGCCAAATAACAACCCCTTCTTCCTCCTTCTGAAAACATATGATTCTTACATGACTAGTCATGCCCTATAATGATTCTTGTTTAATACTGTCTGCCTGGAAAATCTCGTATAACAACAGAGATGTCTGCTCTTTATGGACATTTTGCAAGGTAACTGTGAGGATCTCAAAACCCTTTGCAAACATCCTTTAGTGATGACTCAGAGCACCTTCTCTCCATTTATGTTTAATGCTAAAATGGAGGCCACAGTGTATCAGTATAAAGAACATGATGGCAGCAAATTCTTCAGCAGCTGCTGCTTCTACCTCATACCCACTCCTTTTTGCCACAGCCACCTCCCAGCTGGCTGAGCCTCAAAACAGGGTGTTACTTTATAAACCTGGGGTATAGCTTCCAACTGAAAAACAAACAAATCCAACAGAGGAGATTTTGTTATTCTTGCATTGCTTTATAATCTCAAATTACCAGAGGGGCAATTCTGCTTGGAAAATATTGATTAATGATGAGCATAGTGGTAACATGCAGTGTCAGAGGAGCAGGAATGAGCTGTGGAATAAGCAAAAGGAGAGGGTGATGATGATGATGGGAAGCAGCAATACCTGAAGTTTAAATTACCACAGAAGGCTCTGTGTCAAGACACCCTCCCAGGCACAGAGAAACTGAACAACTTGTCCTCACGAAAAGAGCAAGTTATTGGCAGAGAATAAAATTTTAAGATATGGTGACTTCTGCTTATCTCCTCTCCCAACTCCAGGCATGGTTCTGCTCTGCTTGTGTGAAATTGAAATGAGAAAGTAACTAGTACAAACCCAGCTGATGATTGTTCCACCTAGGTATATTATCAATAGTTGGCAGCTCATGAAAGTTTCTATACTGGTTCCTAAAGAGAAATCATGACATTCAAATGCTTGAGCCAGGCCTTTTAAAGGTAGCATGCACACACACACATACACACAGAGGTGATCCACCTCTGCCTTCTTCCCTTCCTTTTTTTTTCTTTTGCCTCTGCAAGAAAAACTGCAAGAAAACTGCACTATCTAGGGTCAGCTGCCGGAGTCCCCCTGGTCTCTCTGACCTGCCTCGGCTAGCTCCGGGTCAGAGATGAGGGGGTTTTCCAGCATGGACAAAGGTAAAAGACCAAAGGAGGCTCTCCATCCTGGGATAATCCAAGTTTATGGTCCTGAAGGGTTCCAGGGAGAGAGAGAGAGGGAGGGAGAGAGGCGGGGAGGGAGAGAGAGAGAATGTGAAACGCGGGACATTTTCAAACCTCAATAAGGAGCAGAGGAACCCCGGGTCACAGCTGATCAGGGCTGGCCGGCGGGGGGAGGGGGAGGGGGGGGGTGGGGAAGGGGATGGGTTAAGGAGAGGGATAAACCATGCTACAGACTGAGAAGGGGAAACAGAACAAACCATTTTCAGTGCAATATAAAACCATGAATGTGCATTACAACAATCTAGATTTAAAATCTTACAAATAAATGTTTAAGTAATTGCCAAAGATTAGTTTTAAAACTGTGCATGTGCAAAGGGCTCGGTAATCACCTCTTAATTTTCAGAGGGCTCTTTCAGTTGAGGAAACCTCAGATGCGTCACTAAACTGGTACAGTGGAACAGGTGAAAATGCCTGCATGGATGTCCAGCTTTCTGTGATCAGAGCCTGTTGTAGTTTGGCGGTTGTTGAGATGGTGCAGGTAAAGAACCAGGAAGGGCTTTTGCATGGGTTCCACAGTGATGTTTATTTCAGCCACGTATGTGAACAGTCCAGGTCAGAAGCAAAGGACAAAAACCTGCCCTGAGGGCCCTGGTTAAGTACATGGGATCAGCGGGGAGGGGGAAGAGGTATTAGGGACCAATTACCAGGGGACATAGGGGCAGTAAAGGGGTGGGGCTAGGGCATGAGAACCAACAGGGGAACAGGGTGGGAGTGAGGGACAGGGGCTGAGGGACAGGGAGGGGGCACTGGGCTCACTCAGGAACAGAAAGGGGGCACATTGGCTGAATAGGGTTAACGGTTCTGAGAGGACAGCTGAGAGAGGCCTCTTGTGTCTCCCTAACTGGGAATGCCTTGTAGGGTCTGCACAAGAGCCTATGTGTATAAAGATTGAGGAATTCATTTTCAGTCTCCAAGATACTCCACATTCTCTCCCTGCATGCAAGTACAGGGCACCCTCCATGTGGGAGCTGTTTGCACAGTAGGGTACATGAGAGCAGCAGGGACTCTTCCCCAGCCCCATCCACGACTTGCTATGGCAAATTTCCCCTTTATGCTTCCAGAGGAACAGAAACACCCTCCAGCCTTGTATGGGATTCAAACAAGCCTTCCACACATACTTTGTGTATCAGGAAGTGGAAAGAGAGTAGAAGACTACATTTTAAAGCTTTGCAACATGTTCAACATGCAGGACCAAGCACTTTACTAAGCACTTCTATACAAGCCTGTGATACAGTTAAACCATCTCCTGGGTTTTACTCTGCAACCTCACTTGGCTTCCCCACTTTATTGCTGTACTTGCTGAGCTTAATATTCATTCTAACCTTTGGATCACAGAAAGTACTGCAGTCTCCAAGTCAATGCCCTTAATAGGCTAGCACTGTTCCCAGGACAAGTATTCCTGAGCATCAACCGTTTTCCCAACATATGATACTCTTTCTGCTTCTACCTGTTGATTCCTCTCTGTTCATCACCTCCCTCTGGCTGATGCCCACATTCCCTCGCTGTAGATTCACTGCCTTGGCTCCCAGCTGTGTACAGTTGGCAGGTCCCCGGGTTCCAGACAAAACTGCAGCTGTACTCCATCACATTCTCTGGATTAGAGCTGATGTTGGTCTCCTGCTAGGGACAAAGGAGAAGCTGCTTACTTTTCATTTGCTTTTCTGTCACTCTTGAAACACAGCTACAACTTCCATGCCAAGTGTATCTGAGGGACCAGCCTTCTGGCCACATTTCCATCTTTTCCTACTTTGCCTCCCCCCCTCAACACCTCTAACATGAAGTTGTGCAGCAGTTTTTTGTTGTGCTGGAAGAAAGTAGGTTTGGCTGCAACACAGAGAAAAATGCTCCCCTTGCTCTCCTGGATGAATGTAGGCACATGGGTAGTTTCCCAGTCAGCATAGCCTCAGCATTCTGTGGACGAAAACTAAAGATGCTGTTGCAAACATTATGTGCTGGCATGAAAGAGAGAGAAGTCTCCACTAATGAAGCTAATATTTACCCTCATTGACAATTTGGGAGGATGTTTATTGTCTTCTCATCTGCTTAATGTGAGACTCCATTATGTTAGTGCTAGATGTGACACGTTTGCAAAATCCCACCCTGCAGAGGAGGGTAGCTGGAGATGGAAACAAAGATGCTCAGTACAACCACACAGACTGCCAACATTTGATTAAAAGAGCATCCCTATTACAAAAGAGTGCTGATTAGACCTTTCCCTCCCAATGCAAGCAAGAATGGGCAGGGATGTAGCTGAGAGAGGGAAAAAGGAGTGTGATACAAACATAAAGAGAAATAATCAAGGCCATATTTAAACAGGTGCAGGGCTGGCTTTAGGAATTAACGAAGCCACTAACTTCCCAGAGCAGGAAGCCGAAGCACATGAACCAGATATGACCTAGCTGCCCATTTTGTCTATTCCAGGGTGCTAGAGAGTCACACAGTCTTCTGCTGCTTTCACCTCTGACTGACTAGGGACAGAATATATGGACAACTGTTATTTCCAACATCAGGGCATGATCTGTCAACAGCATGATTTGTCCTCACTCCTCCAATCTCTACACAGGGTCACCACCACTGCTCTTCCATCTGTACCCTGTCCCTTCCTTCCATGTTCTATCACTGGAGCAGATCTCAGGATCATAGATCAAAGGAGGCCTGTTGGTGGATGAGAAGCTGGACATGACCCAGCAACATGTGCTGGCAGCCCAAAAAAGGACAGATGTATCCTGGGCTGCATTTAAAGCAGTGTGGCCAGCAGGGTGAGGGAGGGCATACTCCACCCCCCCACCCCCCCCCCCCTTTGGTGAGACCCCCCCCACCCCCGGAGTGCTGCATCCAGCTCTGGGGCTCCAGGATAAGAAGGACATGGAACTGCTGGGACAAGTCGAGAGCAGGCTACTAGCTTGAAGGATGACCAGAGAGCTGGAGCACCTCTCTTATAAAGATTGAGAGAGCTGGGGTTGTTCAGCTTGGAGAAGAGAATGCTCCAGGGAAACCTTAAGGCCCCTGCTAGTACCCGAAGGGAACCCACAATAGAGCTGGAGAGGGACATTTTACAAAGGCATGTAGTTATAGGAAAAGAGGGAATAGCATTAAGCTGAGAGAGAGTAGGTTTAGATTTGGTGCTAGGAAGAAATTCTTTGCTGTGAGGATGGTAAAACACTGGAAGAGGTTGCCCAGAGAAGCTGTGGCTGCCCCATCCCTACAAGTGTCCAAGGGCAGGTTGGATGGAGCTTTGACCTGGTCTAGTAGATGTCTCTGCCCGTGGTGAGGTGGTTGGAACTTGGTAATTTTTAAGGTCCCTTACAACCACACCATTCTATGATTCTATCTAGATATCTGTTCCTTTTAGTTAGGGCAGCTAAATTAACTTCTGCTAAGTTGCTGAAAAACCTGACACTGCTCTAGAGAGGCACAGCATTTATTTAACAGTTTGCTCCATTTGCAATATGAAGGCTTTTGATTTTACCAAGGACAAACTCTCATTTAAAAAGCAGGTTATCTGCTGTAGCTCCTAACGGGACAGCAGCCACCAGCAGCCCCTGGTTAGAGACATGGTGAGCAGCCTCACAGCAAGGAAGACTGCTTGTTTTTACCTGGCAAAGGCATAAAATCAGCCTCACTTTCAAGAGCTCTGTAACAAACCAGCTCAGTGTTTGTCCCAGGTTGGCCCCAACACCTGGCACCTGGTGCAGCACACAGCTAAATTGCATTCTGGTGAAAGTCACCCTCAAGTTCACATGCAAAACTGGCTTCTAACACAGCTGTGTTATTAATTTGTTGAATGACAGAGAGAATCACTAAGGATGCAGGTAATAAAGGAAGCAGTATGTTTTAAAACTTAACAAAAAATACTGATAGGAGATTTTAATAACTTCTAGCAGGAACCCATCACAAAAGAAGTTCTGTTTATGGCAGCTCCTCAATGCCAAAACATTTAGACTCATTATTGTAGATGCTTAAGCAATCATGTCTTAGACTGATTTGTTTCTCGGCAGAATTGATTGCTAAAGATTATAAACTGAGCAGTAGCTAAAGTTCTACAAAGGAAGACACAGAAGCACACTGTTGAAGAGTTATAGACAAAATATCCAAATATTGCAAGGAAAATGCTCACAAGTGTAGACTTATGATCATATGACACACAAAAAGATCATTACCAAAGGGACAAAATCATCCACTCACAGATAGGAAATGCCAGGGTTAAAACTGCCTATGAAACCTTTGTGCCCTGCTGGTGGTAAGGCAATGTGATATGATCTCCAGCTGCAGGATCACAAAGTGTTTTGTCTGAGGAACCCACACCATACTCTGCACAGGCAAGGGATAAACATGGACGCTGATCCTGCAACGACTGATACATGGCCTGCACACTACGGTAATGGCAGAGCAGATCTCATCTGGATAAGATCCAAGCACACAATCACATTTTAATAGACTTTTCAGCCAAAGCTCACAGGATTTAGCGCTGTTGAGAACCATTAAGTTCATATAGAGGACTTACACCAGCTGTGGAAGGACAGACCACACTTGACTCATCACAAAGTCAGTGAAGCGCAGACAGACTGTGCATGATATACAATCTGCCAGAACAGAGTGTCCCTTCACTTCTTTAAAAAGCATTTGACACAGCAGAGTAAGTATGTACCATTTCAGCACTGAGCATCATGCAACCATGGTGCATTCACCCTGGTCCTAGAATTGGATTTACCAACTCATACAGTCATGGATCGAATAAACAAACATGCTGATCCTTACTGTCCTCATTCCATAAGGATCTCTGCATCTGTTGCCCTGCCCACAAGCTGAATCCTGCACTGAAGGCACAACTGCTATTTTCCCTGGATGTATTTCTCCCCGGTACTCTCAGCACACTATCACATTGCAGGTCTCCAGGGCATGATGAAGTGCTAGGACAGCTTACTGGGACCAGCTCTTAGAAATCACAAGCTCTAACTCTTCCTGTCTGGCAAGTCTAAGATATAAAAGTAATTATTTTTTTCAGAGTCCTTCCTCACTCAATAAAAGTGGTCAATAAATGCAATTTGTAATCTTCCACAAAATGGAATTCCTATAAAATAAAAAACTATAGTCCATTATAGCTACACTTATCTATTTAGTTTGCACAAAAATTCTGCCAGCAATGCTTGTCCCTCTGAGACAATGCAGCAACATCTCAAAGGTGTATCAATCTGTGCACCCAAGATCAGGTGAAACCAATCGATATCATGTGGATGACTGGATTTTATTCCTGACTTCTCTTTTGCTTTGTTTCTCTGCAGCTGAAATCATTAAACTGAGGGAGAGATAAACATTTGATTTTGCTTCTTTTGATGTGATTTGTTGCATAGATCTTCCACAGCTCCCTGTGGAAGTAGTCCCTGGCACTCAGGTCTCTGTTAGTTTGTTCTCTCTTCTCCCTACCTCCCTATTAATCTGGTACCATGTATCTGCTAGTAATAGAGGATATGCCTCCAAAATTCATCCACAAGGCTCAGAGAGAAGTCCTGCCTGATGTCTGCAGGGAGAGAAGTAAAGGAATTCAAGGGTTATTTTTGAGACTTATTAAGTATCCCTGTTAGAAAGGGATGAAAATCACAGCTGGTCTCTCTTTTCCAATTTTCACATTAGATTTAAATTGACTGCAAGATCAATAACTCTGAGGGCAGAATACAGCTTACTACTTGGAAAATGTTTGTCTTTTGTTCAGGAAATGTCCTGTCTTTGGAAATGAGAAGCAGAAGTTCAACCAGAGAGGTCGTCTAGTTTCAGATGCAGACATGGACAAAAAGTACCCCCCTGACCTATAGTCTTCGGTATTTATATTTTGCAAATTACTTCAAGCCTCTTTCATTCTTTGAACAGGAATAATCCTTAAAAAAAAAACAACATAGTCACCTTTTCAATCTCCTCCTGAGGACAAGCGAGGAACAAGCCTGCCCTTTTGTCTTGTCTTAGTCCAAGTTTCAATTAGAAAATTCTTTTGATGCTGAGGTCACTTTCTTTGCCTTGGAGAATTATTACAGCATTCACACTTTCATCCCAAGGGTGAATAAAAGATATTCATATCCACAAGAATTTGTTCCAGCATTGGAATAAATCCTCGTGTGTCCTCCTGGACTCCCCTGACCTCCAGACCTAGTTTTGACTTCCCTTACTTTTTTCATTCCAGCCCCTTAGACTGATTCTTTTTCTTCATTTTCTCTCTTAGTGGTAACAGAAGTTGCTTGGGAAACCACCAACCTTGCACCAGCACCTTTGATTAGATACTTTCTCCAGGCTCTTGTGTGAAAGAAAGTAAAGCCCAGACACTATGCTGAGCTCATCACTTCACAGCTTTATAAAGACAGTCTGATGTCACAAAGCAAGTGAAGGTTCTACTATGGTTCTGGTATATTTTTCTTTGACAGTAGTCTTACTTATTCACCTTTTGATGGGAAATATTTACTAAATCTCTGTTGTCTCAAGTAACAGCAGAAAAACCTTTCCTGAGCTTTACTTTTTCATGTTTCACAGTAATTGGACAGGTATTTTTCTTTGGATTTTCCGAAGAGCATGCTTTTAATTTTTGTTCTGCAATTCCTGGTACAGTTTTATGTGTGCCTTTGTTTATTCCTACATGACTTCCCATGAGTAGGGATATTTTGGGGACAATTAGGAACCAGGAGAACAGGGTAGTTCAAATTTCTGATCTCTCTCACATATTAGCTCTTCAGAAAGTTTTAGCCAGGCTACAAATATGCAGTTTGTCTTTTCTGTGTCCTTTTTGTAAGCTGTTTTGTGATTTCTTGAAAATTGCTGGCTGCAGTCAGATTGCTCCTGCATTTTTCTCCAGAACTGACTGCAGTAAACCTGGATATGCAATCCAGAGCTCTTTACAATAAAAGGAGGCTATGCAGAACAATTAACATTTGATATTTAAAGAGTTAATATTTTGGGGTTTTTTTTCTGAATTCTGATCTAGCGCAAAGGGTCCAATTTCTGCATGTGCTTTTATCATGGAGATTTTAAGTAGGTGTGTTGACAAGCTTGTTAGGAGAGTGCAGGTCTCCTCTGCTAAAGTCCAGTGGCTTACAAACAGCCTAGAACTCAGGAAAAGCAGGTTGAACTCTCTGACTTGCTGGAGTTTTTGATGTGTTCTTGGATAGTCTATTTTATCCTCTTGTCATACAGTTTCTAATGAGTCACATGGGTGCAATAACAGTCTCCTCACAAGGCAGTTGGTTAGGTATTTGTAATATAAAGTAGTTAAGTGATAATGGTACCAAAGAACTTGGAATGATGGGTGAAAGGGGAATAAGGGAATGATCTGAGTCTTGTCCTAAAATAACAGAGATGAGGTAGAGCCCAAAGCCCAAATCATCTGTGCCTGTGACTAATGTGTCTGTGCCCAATATACTCTAAAAGCTAAATTAGGAGCTGCAGGAATACAATGGCACATTCTTATTTCTTGCTATTCATCTGTATTTCTCATCATCCTAAGGGTTTCTGTGGTATTCTCTAAAAATTAGGAACACATCAACATTACCTCTTCAGCACAAATGCAAACAGACCCATTCTTTTCAATGTTAGAGCTGATGGCAGTAGAAAAAGAGATTTTCTGTAACTGCCCCAGGTGAAAGTACTGCTGTAGTGTTTTAGTCCTCTCTCTCCTGTATTTAAGATCTTTACTACAGAGACAGTACTACTGTTATTGCTTATGAAATATTCTTAGCAATGTGCCAAGCATGTTAAGCACCTTTCTGACAGAAATATCCACTCAGCAAGGTCCATTCTTACATTTCCAACTGAATCAATGGCAGAGACATGTCTCCTTGGAGGAGGGCTCTGCCAATGAGTAAACAAACTCTTGGGAGGAGTTGTGATAGGAAGATAAAACCAATCATCTGTCTAAGGACCCCTTCAATACTAGACAAGAAACACAGGGCTGCAACCCTCCCCTGTAAGCTCCCCTGTAGCTTGAGTTCCAGAAAACCTTTCAGCACAACTGTATATGGTATGATATTAATTTATTAATTATTTATTAATGCAATATAATAAGAACCAATTTGTGCTGGAAAAAGCTAGGCTATGCAGATAGTGATCAGCAAAGCTAACAGTCTCCAACACACAGCCACAGCTGTGCTCGCTGTCACCAACTTTGGGACTCTCTGTGTTCCTTGCCCAGTACAGCTCTTTTCTGTTCTATCCCTTCTCTCTTTCCTGGGTCTCTTCTGGATGCAATGCATGGTCATCTGCCTTTGCCTCCTACATGAATGCTTCCAGGCAGACTGCTGGCATGCTGGATCTTTGATGTTCATCCTTTTTTTCATGGGAACAGTGAGTTTGCTTTGCAAGGGGAAGGAAGAGGAACTGGTGTCTTCTTACTACGTCACAGTAAAAATAAAGTAGTTGCAAACCTCTGAAACTTTGTCAACTGCCCTTCTTCAAGTTGGAGAGGGCAAGGCAAACAGTCACTGCAATGAGCAGATGAGAAGCACTGCTTAAGAGCTAGGATTTATTTCAATTATCTACTCCTAGAGAGCAATCCTAATACAGCAGTGAAAACCCCAAAATAAGTAACATGCCAAAAAGCACCGAAATACCACTTCAGATTTTCACCTTTAAGTTCCAGAGTTAATATTAATATCTGAGGAAATTAATATTTTCCCTGAACCTCAGTGCCAAAAAGCCTCTATGTTTATATGTGACAGTCCTCTATTAAAAAAAAAAAAAAGAGACTGCTTCAACAGGTTGAGCATTCATCAGAGCTGAACTGTATGTCTTGACATGTCCTGACACGTCCCATTGCTTTAACTGGGATCTCTCAACCCCTATGAACTGGCACAACTGTAAGTTAAACTGCTTAAAACAGCATAAGACTTTAGAGCAGTTTAAGATAACTAAACCTCTTAAAAGTCACTAGTACTAAAACTTAAGCAACATCAAAAAGACATCAGAGATTGTGTATTATAACCACTTTAGCACTGCAACTTTCTCGAACACAAACATTTCCAGTTTCATGACCCCACTGCAAATTTTTTGAAGTGGGATCATGAAACACAAGTGCACAAGTGAAGATCTCAGTTATTATCTCTTGTGGATGATCAACCCTAATGTAGACTACAACAATAGTCAGAATCAAAGCTGCTGGGGTTATCCATTTTTTAATATTTATCCCAAGAGCAAACTTGACCAGAAAATATGAAATATTGTCTCAATGGTTTTGTTGAGACATTTATAAAAAGGTTATATGTTTACTATTTTTTGACATCACTTGTCTTTGCATTTGTCATAACTTTTCACTTAAGTGTGTTAGGGAGAAAATTGAAAAGCATCTGTGATTGTGTGAGGCAGCTTGGGTTTGATATGACCACATAACTGTTGAGTGGCAAATCTTCAGTCATTCCTAGCTTGTTCCTAGAACTCAGAGTTCTGCATTTTAGAGGAAACAATCTTAAATACTTTTAAATAAGTGAAGTTTTTCCAATAATCTTATCCTGGTATTTATTCAGCAGTAACAGCATCTTTCCTTACTGAACAAATTAACTGAGCTGCACAGGCAAAGTTACCATTGCTGCACTGAGAGAGGAGGCAGGTGCCAGTTCAGAAGGATAAGAGGAAGAAACAGGAGAATGGGAGCCAGATGTGATGACACCTTGTTCTCATTCACCAGGGTCCACAGCAAGTGCCAGGGACAGAGCCTGGCCCCTTCTGCAGCAGCAACAACTCCAGCAGTACTCTGAGTATCTGTGCTGGCCAAGCAGGTCCTGTGGCAACCAGCACCCTTCAGCAGTCTGAAACCAGCAGTCTGCTGCCCCAGGCAGCCCTGTGCTTCCCGTGCTTGCAGTAGACCTGTCCCCAGCTGTGCAAGGCTTGTGGCAGAATCTCAGACCTGCTCCTACAGGTTCTGCTTCTGTCAGAAGAAGAAAAATGTAACTAAAACAGCCTATGCATCTCAAAAAAGGCATTTTTGCCTTTTCTTTATTTGTACATAATTATTATGATGAAGGGGTTGATATTTTGCCATAATGCTTGCGTTTAGTCACATATATGCTCTCTATTCACTGTGTAGTAATATTCTCATTAACATAAACCAGAAGGAGAGAGGATGAGAGGAAGAAGCCTGACATAAAGAAAATGGTAATACCTTGAAGCCTATTAAGGAAAAGTCATAAGTCCCAGAGGTGACAGTTTAATGAGTGGAGTCCAGAGGTGGATGTGGCTCTCCAGTTGGCCACATTGACATCATAATTTCTGAATTGTTTCTCTATATTCTCCACACCATCATGCCATAAAGGGGAGCTGAATATAGTTGCAGTGGCAAATCCGGCTTCTGAATGGCTGCAGTGTTAATGGTGGTGTATAAAATATATTCCACAATGCTTCTGAAGTATTAAATGGAAACTAAACAATGGCAGCACCAAAATTTCACCTTAGTCCTTCCAAGGGTTATCTGATATAGCTGGAACATCAACTTCTTCATCAACCCTTTCCCACTCATCAGCCCTTCCCACCTGAGATTACAGAGAAACAACTCCTGGTGGAAAACTCATGTCCATAGACCTTCCTTAAGAGGAAAACAGAGTAAATTATGTGCTGAACATGAACAACAAACCCAGATTTTACTTATTGATCTGAAGGGGAAAATGCTCTGGCTGTGGCTGGCCCTCTTCTCTCTGGTGCCTGTGCTCTTTGCCTGAGGCCAGGCAAGTGCTGTGTCACTGCTGTGACACTTCAGACTGTGCTGGTTTCCACATGAAGGGCAGGCACATTTTTACAGAATTTAGTTTGGAAACTTTAGGTTCCTTCTAACCAGGCAAAGCCAAAGTCTTTCAGTCCTGCACTTTTTCAAATTTCCAGAAACACCACAGTAATGATAAAGACTCTTCTAAGAAGCAGGGCAGCTTTGCATTGACCTCCAAAGACGGCAAAGGCGTGAATGCACCAGAGCACTACAGTAAGATACCTGATGTGGGAAGTGCACATGTTTTGCATCATCTTGTTCTCAGAAATGGATGATAATGAAGTTGTTTTATTTTAAATAAAGGAAAAGAGGCCTGAGGTACACACCCAGAATGGAAAATTTCAGCCTGAATGATTAAAAAAAAAAAGGAAAAAAAAAGGAAAAAAGAAAAAAAGGAAAGGACTCTTGAAATGGAAATGATTGTGCAACCTAACTGTAGGTGAAGGTAGCTATTGCTGCCTAGGATGAGTACATTTGAGAAGCTGCCTTCTCAAATAAAAGCTGCAGAGCAGTAATAGGGCGTTGTTTGGCATGCATTCTTGAATAGCTTTAGCAAACACAGAAAGCCAAAGACTAGGAGAAACAAGGTAGAAAAAAAGGAAAACAAAATAAAGGCCTACAGTAAGTTGAGAGAACACTTGCATTTTCCATACAAACTGACAGGATGTTATAGTTTCTGGAGCATGGCAGGGCTATAAATTCCTGGTTTTAGGAGAAAGGTTATAAAAATGCAGTGACTGAGTTTCTAGATCACAACACAAGCTGTCATGTATTTCTCTCTCTGCCTTTCAAAGTGTGATGACTTCTCAGTTTCACTGAAGTTTTAGTGAACTCCTTTTAACTTTCCAGGTGTGCTCCTCATCTGGGTGAAATAAGTGCAATAGCACTCAGGAGAGGTCAGGATCTAGCCTATTTAGCATCTTCTTCATTGATAGTTTACAAATAAATTTTGGAGTTTAAGACACTTAGTATGCGCAGTCTATCACTCTCCATCCAAGTTGCCATTATTGGATGATTAAACAGGACAGGAGATTAAAATGTACTTGAATTAAAAGGTTTGGACTTGCCACTATCGTTTGTCATTAAATGACTCACCTACCATTGATCAAGGCCTGCAATTTTATTATATTTTTCCCTGAGACACAAAAGAGATGGATAATTTGTAGCTGCTAAGTACTGCACTTAAAATGTTTAATTTTTTTTTTCAGTAGCCATATGCACATGTGATGGTTCTTTGTATTTATTTTTTGTCTTACTCTCTCCAAAAAGCATGTATTCCTCCTCAAGCCACTTATTCTAATGGAAATCTTGACCTGACACAATGAATTAAGCAACATTTTATCTTCTCACAAAGTAAAAAAGGATTTATGTGTCTCCTTAGACCACATTCACTTCTGGAAGCTGGATGCTAATAAAGGCTTGAACTTGTTTATCTTACTTCAGTGAAACTTCTGTTCAGCCTACCTAGCTGCATTTACCAGCCAAATTGGTTCAGGGCAGCTGCAAGTGAAGTGAAGGTCTGTGTCAAGTCAGGAGACAAAATTGCTGACTGTGGTGTGGGCTGTGTTCCTGCGAGCAATTGCAAACCCAATTCTGGAGACTGTGCATCAAAGCAATGCAAAGTCCTCTGCGGATCATGAAAGGTGGGAGTCAGGGAAGAGC
Organism: Cinclus cinclus; assembly: GCF_963662255.1. Lineage (NCBI taxonomy): Eukaryota > Metazoa > Chordata > Aves > Passeriformes > Cinclidae > Cinclus > Cinclus cinclus. The sequence goes on along the minus strand of NC_085047.1, from coordinate 21,573,963 downwards.
AGGTCCCAGGTTGCACCACCACCAAGATTAAGCTTCTAGGTGTCTGACAGGGGTGGAACAAATCCTCTTTGCTCTGTGCCTGCCCAGGGAAATGCTGTGTGAAGATTTTGCTTTCATGGTGTGGGTGTCCCCAGCAATAAGCTGCAGTGACTCTAAGAGGACAGTGATGCCACCTTGAAAAGGCAAAGGCTGGAATAACCATGGAATTCTCAGGGAAATCTGCATTTGTGGTGGATACTGGTAAAAGTTTTGCTTGTCGGCTCCTAAACCAAAACAATATATACTTCATTACATATCATGCTTTGACCTGATGCATTCCTAGATCTCTGTAAAAGAAGCTTTTTCAGCCACATTGTATTTTCTTGCCCCAAGGATTCTAAGGTTTAGTGGCCTCTGAGGACTTCTGCAAGGATATAAAGTACCTGGTGGATGTAGCTCTCCCACGCCCCGGTTTTCTTTAGGAAACCTGGGGCACCTGGGACACTTGCACAGGATGCTCAGCACCACCAGAACACTGGCCCCATTTGCTCTGGGACTGATTCCTTGGATGTTCCTGCTTCACCAGTAGCACAGCTATCATCATCAGGCTGTGAGGCATCACTGCCTTTGCCCAGACTCACTGCCATCCTCTGTCCAGCCACAGTGCACAGCCAAGGCACTGTGCATTCAGCACAACCCATCTGCATGTCAAGTAACCTAAATTTGCCCCTGGCTTTTTAACTATCCTCCCCAGGACTCTCATTTCTGCACTGCTGATCAGCTTGCCCACAGCTCTTGAAAACACACACATTCTTTATTTTTTGTGAAAATAAAGCTTTTGAACTTTGACATGTTAATCCTGAAAGAAAAAAGAAGATACAGGAGCAAGCCACCTGAAGAAATGCAAGCCACAGCCTGTCACAGAGATCAGTGAGTGTTTAGGTGCCTGTATTCCTTTTCGAATTTGGCCATTTGCCTGACAGCACTCACCATCAGACTAAGCTTTTCAGCAACTGTTTCCTGCAAGTCACAGTGAAAGCAAACTCCCACAAACTTCCACAGGTTTCTGCCAGCGTAAGGTCATCTTTTTTCAGAGCAATCCTCCAGCAATGGTGAGAAGAGAGTTGGTAGAAAGCCTAGCCTGGGATGTTCTTCCTTGAATAATTAAATAATTGGCAATAACATTCTTGATGGTGTTATTAAAACCCCATGACTCAGATATGGCTGTGAAAATATTAAGGACCTGATTTTTTTTGCTGTTACAAGAGTTGATTTGTGTGCTTGGAATTTTCTCTTTGCAGAGTCAGAACAATTCATACTTTATCTTCACCACTTGCCTCTAGCTAGGTTCACTTTTCGCTCTCCACAAGAATAGAAAGTTTTAAATTTACACATAATACACTGAATTTGAGAAGGAAATCATGCTGCTTGTTCCTTATTTTCAGAATCTTGTAGCTAAACTACAGTAAAGTTTTGACCTTTTATTTAGGATAGTTCTGTAAACAAATGAGTGGGCACATGCATGATCTTTGCAAACAGATGCTTTAATATATTTTGGGCCTCAGTGTGACATTGTGGGGTGCTGACTAGCTTGCCAAAAGCTCAATTATCTGAGTCAGCACTCATTTGCAAATACAGAGCCTGAGACCTAGTCCTTGAGGGCTCTGTTTGTCTGGTGAGCGTGCAATTAATTTTTTTAAACTGACACCAATTTTCTTCTATCAAATAATGCATTTTATCTCAAAAGATGTACTAGGTCAATGGTTTGGACTGATGAGAGATGAAAAATAGTAACATGTTCTAACTAAAATAATTCAGGGCTGGAAAAGCATGCTACAGAGGAAAAAGCAACCAACCAAACCCCAGCCATGACTAGAAAAAGTGCTATTATACCCTGGCTCAAACAGCTTAACTCCCTTCCCCCCCTGCAAAGGAAAAATTGTGATGCTTCTCTGTCCCACTGGCAGAAGAAAAAGGTGATTCTGGCTGATATGCAGTATTCAACATTTGAGCAACATATGAACCCTTCCCAATTCAAATGCCAGAAAAGTGTAGCAATACTGTTACACCTTATGAATGAGGAGCCAGTGAGATTTCAAGGAGTATGGGATGAGTGTTTCCTTCTCTTCCTCCTCTAGTTTCATGCAATTTCTCTGTCTTCTTAAGATCAAGCTGCCCTGTTCTTTACTGAGCTGCTGCCCTTCCTGGTGCTCTTCAACCACCCCCTGTGACAAGCCTACAGCCACTTGCTGAACCATTTTGTGTGTTAGTTTGGCCAATAGTGGTTAACCTACAAGTGCCATTTCTGGGCCAGGTCCACTTGGTATCACCAACACCACTTCCCAGGCTGGGCAACAACTGGCACTCTGTACACACTCAGTGCCACACATTTCAGAGTAGCTGGAACTCACAGAAGCCTGGTAGAGGTGCTGAAGTCCCCACCATTTCCTGCACAGATACCCATGCAACAACAGACAACACAAGTGAAGAGGCCTTGCAAACACTCAACACTCCTTCACCCAAACCCACCCACCTACCAGCAAAGGTCTGTGTGTCCAGTTCTATTCCCTTATCCAGTTACCCTTCATCTGCTCTGTGTACCTTGAAGGATATCTCAGTTGCTACTGGTCTCCTTTTGCTGGGCCAGTGCTTGTGAACCTCCTCACCTTCTACTTCCTAAGAACTCCGAGGACAATCTCCAGACTCAAGCAAGATTCAGGACCTTGC